>NW_022980904.1:0-11050 GCF_902652985.1 Pecten maximus
CCCCTGCAGTCTGCCATGAAATTTGTTTTAAACCCATCCCCTTGTCCCTATTGCCCTTATATCCTGTTCTCGTCCTTTGACCTCCCGAGTGTGATAACATCTTGTCCTATCTGATATCCTGTCTAGTCTGACCTCCGAGTGTGATGACATCTTGTCCTATCTGATCCCCTGTCTAGTCGACCCCCGAGTATGATAGCATATTGTCCTATCTGGTCCCTTGTCTATAGTCTGACTCCAGAGTATGATAATATTTTGTTCTATCTGGTATCCTGTCTGATATATCAAACACATGTAATCTAAAATTTTGTTTTACATCATTAATAATGTCAATATTCTGTCTTAATTTAACATTGTACCTACATGAGGTCATATGTTGTGTCTCACAGGATGTCAGATGACTCACGGGGTGTCAGATGACTCACAGGGTGTCAGATGAAATGACCAATATGTTGATAAGATAGATTAACCTGACCATATGCTGTGTCCCACAGGGTGTCAGATTAGACAGGTTACCTTAACAATGTTTACTACAAGGTGTTGCATTACACAAATTAATTTGACAAATATGTTGTTTTGCACAAAGACAGATTTTTTTACCAGTATGTTAATTGTATACTACAGGGTGTCAGATTAGACAGGTTAATCAAGCTCATATGTTATATCCTGAAAGGTGTCAGATAGGACAGGTTTCAATGCTTTGAACAACCAGTGTATCAGCCCTTTTACATTGGGAGATAAAATTGAACCAAAGAGAGACTGCTGCTTTTCATCAATAATAAATCATTCTATGTAATCTCGAAAAAAAATTACAATTGTTTTCAATCAATACATTTCATCAATCCCTAATCACTTAAGAAATGGAAACACACAGAACTACAAAACACATAATTCATGTGACTTTCAACATTATGTAAAATTCGATTGTTGCCATTTTGAGTGTTATTGGTTATTTTCTTAGGTATTGTGATGGCTTGGTGGCGCCAGTGAATATGTTCAGGCTACGAGTATAGAAATGTGATGAGAAACTATTTACTCAATACAGCAATATAATTGTCACGTCAAAATACCAACACAATCCAGTAAAATTAATCTGACATACAGTAAGATACCCATTCCAAAGTAATTTGGATGCAAGAGACAACATGCATTTCCGTATATAACATATACCGTGCTGAATACACTTTAAAATGTAGACAAATTGTGTTATTTCAGTAAAATGAAGTGTTCGTGTCTAAGCACCACCCTCTAGGTGGGGAAGCTGTCACAATCTATTACCAGTTTTCAGTGGAGTTATATGAAATCACAAGGAACTTTTCCAGCAAGTCTGCCTGCACATTTTGAAACCAATACTCGTCTTACCTTCCTCATGAATATTCAAATTTGACACTTACATAACAGAATGTGTTGAACAATTTTCCTTTTTAAAAAGCTGAAAGATGGGCATCATGGTGTACAATTTCATTTCTAGAGCAACAAGATGTTAAACCTCTCTATTAGCCTGGACAATCTTTCCGGGTAAATGAAGACTTCTATTGACTGTGACATTTATAAGATCAATCTTGAGATCTCGAGAAACCATGCAGGTGCAGAATATTGCAAGCCCATTTTTTAAATAAATAATTTGCATATTTTAAAATTCTGATCAGTATTTAGCATTTAAAAATTGATGAAAATGGATTTTTTTTTAGATAATCAGTGCCTGTGCATTGAAATGTTAATTTTGTGGATTTGAATCCAATTTTAATACAAGGGCCCAATGGGCACGAATCGCTCACCTGCAATGCAGTGATCTGTTCATACATGGATCCTGCAGTTATTTGAAAGCATGCTACAGGGTCAATATAATGTCTCTCGGCACTTTGGCTATATAGAAGTCATTTAAAGATTTAAGCAAACTTGACAAACGTGACCTTGAATGCGAGTTAGGGTCATTCATTTAAAAAACTTGGTAGCCCTTCAACCCAGACCCAATATCAACTGCCTGGGACTCTCGGTTATTGAGAAGAAGTCGTTTTAAGATTTTAGCCTTTTTGACCCCTGTGACCTTGAATGAAAGTCAAGGACATTAATTTGAACAAACTTAGTAGCCCTTTACAACAGCATGCTACGGACCCAATATAAACTCCCAGGAACTTTTGGTTATTGAGAAGAAGTCTTTTAAAGAGTTTAGCCTTTTTGACCCATGTGACCTTGAATGAAGGTCAAGGTCATTCATTTGAACAAACTTGGTAGCCCTTCACCCCAGCATGCTACAGATCCATATCAATTCCCTGGGATTCTTGGTTATTGAGAAGAAGTTGTTTAAAGGTTTTAGCCTTTTTGACCCCTGTGACCTTGAAATGAAGGTCAACTTCATTCATTTTAACGAACTTGGTAGCCCTACACCCGAGCATGCTACAGGCCTAATATTAGGTCTCTGGGTCTCTTGGTTGTTGAGAAGAAGTTGTTTAAATTGTGATGTTGACGCCGGATGGATGGCCGGATGACGGCCGGACGACAGACGCCGTGCCACGGCATAAGCTCACTTGCCCTTCAGGCAGGCGAGCTAGAAATTAAGGACAGTTGAACTAAGGACCACTATATACAAGAGGCCAAATGGGCTTGTATTGCTCACCTGGCTCTATGACAACTTTGAAGTTGATCTAGGTCATTTCTGTAGATACTATGCTGATAACCACTTTATTCAAATAAGATTAGGCTAGGTTTATTCATGTCAATAATTTTTCTAGCCCTTCATTCCAGCATTCTCTTGGCCTAATATCAGGTCTCTTGGCTATCCAGGAATCATTGTTTCAAAATTAAAACCTATTTGAACCTTGTGTCTTTTTAATGTAGGTCAAGGTCATTTATTTAAACAAACTTGGCAGCCCTTCATCGCAGCATCCTACAAGCCAAATATCAAGTCCCTGATGGGCCTCTTGGTTATTGAGGAGAAGTTTTTTGAAGATTTCATGCTATTTGACTCATATGACCTTGAATGTAGGTCAAGGTAATTCATTTGAACAAATTTGACAGCCCTTCACCTCAGCATACTACAGGCCCAATATCTAGTCCCTGGGACTCGTTGTTATTGATAAGAAGTTGTTTTGGTTCTACCATCTACTGAATACTGTATGTGGTATCCACCCTCTACTGAACACTGTAGGTGGTATCTACCCTCTACTGAACACTGTGGGTGGTATCCACCCTCTACTGAACACTGTAGGTGGTATCTACCCTCTACTGAACACTGTGGGTGGTATCCACCCTCTACTGAACACTGTATGTGGTTTCTACCCTCTACTGAACACTGTATGTGGTATCCACCCTCTATTGAACACTAGGTGGTATCCACCCTCTACTGAACACAGTAAGTGGTATCTACCCTCTACTGAACACTGTGGGTGGTATCCACCCTCTACTGAACACTGTGGGTGGTATCCACCCTCTACTGAACACTGTAGGTGGTATATATCCTCTACTGAATACTGTATGTGGTATCTACCCTCTACTGAACACTGTATGTGGTATCTACCCTCTACTGAATACTGTAGGTGGTATGTACCCTCTACTGAATGGTATGTACCCTCTACTGAACACTGTATGTGGTATCTACCCTCTACTGAACACTGTAGGTGGTATCTACCCTCTACTGAACACTGTAGGTGGTATCTACCCTCTACTGAACACTGTGGGTGGTATCCACCCTCTACTGAACACTGTAGGTGGTATCTACCCTCTACTGAACACTGTGGGTGGTATCCACCCTCTACTGAACACTGTTTGTGGTATCTTCCCTCTACTGAACACTGTAGGTGGTATCCACCCTCTATTGAACACTGTAGGTGGTATCCACCCTCTACTGAACACAGTAAGTGGTATCTACCCTCTACTGAACACTGTGGGTGGTATCCACCCTCTACTGAACACTGTAGGTGATATCTACCCTCTACTGAACACTGTGGGTGGTATCTACCCTCTACTGAACACTCTGGCTGGTATCCACCCTCTACTGAACACTGTGGGTGGTATCCACCCTCTACTGAACACTGTGGGTGGTATCTACCCTCTACTGAACACTGTGGGTGGTATCCACCCTCTACTGAACACTGTACAGTGTGGTATCTACCCTCTACTGAACACTGTAGGTGATATCTACCCTCTACTGAACACTGTAGGTGGTATCTACCCTCTACTGAACACTGTAGGTGGTATCCACCCTCTACTGAACACTGTACAGTGTGATATCTACCCTCTACTGAATACTGTATGTGATATCTACCCTCTACTGAACACTGTATGTGGTATCTACCCTCTACTGAACACTAGGTGGTATCTACCCTCTACCGAACACTGTAGGTGGTATCTACCCTCTACTGAACACTGTGGGTGGTATCCACCCTCTACTGAACACTGTACAGTGTGGTATCTACCCTCTAATGAACACTGTATGTGGTATCCACCCTCTATTGAACACTGTATGTGGTATCTACCCTCTACTGAATACTGTATGTGGTATCTACCCTCTACTGAACACTGTAGGTGGTATCTACCCTCTACCGAACACTGTAGGTGGTATCTACCCTCTACTGAACACTGTGGGTGGTATCCACCCTCTACTGAACACTGTACAGTGTGGTATCTACCCTCTACTGAACACTGTATGTGGTATCCACCCTCTTCTGAACACTTTAGGTGGTATCTTCCCTCTACTGAACACTTTAGGTGGTATCCATCCTCTACTGAACACTGTAGGTGGTATCCACCCTCTACTGAACACTGTATGTGGTAGATACCCTCTACTGAACACTGTAGGTGGTATCCACCCTCTACTGAACACTGTAGGTGGTATCTACCCTCTACTGAACACTGTGGGTGGTATCCACCCTCTACTGAACACTGTAGGTGGTATCTACCCTCTACTGAACACTGTAGGTGGTATCCACCCTCTACTGAACACAGTAAGTGGTATCTACCCTCTACTGAACACTGTACAGTGTGGTATCTACCCTCTACTGAACACTGTAGGTGGTATCTACCCTCTACTGAACACTGTAGGTGGTATCTATCCTCTACTGAACACTGTAGGTGGTATCCACCCTCTACTGAACACTGTGGGTGGTATCTACCCTCTACTGAACACTGTGGGCGGTATCCACCCTCTACTGAACACTGTACAGTGTGGTATCTACCCTCTACTGAACACTGTAGGTGATATCTACCCTCTACTGAACACTGCAGGTGGTATCTACCCTCTACTGAACACTGTAGGTGGTATCTACCCTCTACTGAACACTGTAGGTGGTATTTACCCTCTACTGAACACTGTATGTGGTATCCACCCTCTACTGAACACTGTACAGTGTGATATCTACCCTCTACTGAATACTGTATGTGATATCTACCCTCTACTGAACACTGTATGTGGTATCTACCCTCTACTGAACACTAGGTGGTATCTACCCTCTACCGAACACTGAAGGTGGTATCTACCCTCTACTGAACACTGTGGGTGGTATCCACCCTCTACTGAACACTGTACAGTGTGGTATCTACCCTCTACTGAACACTGTATGTGGTATCCACCCTCTATTGAACACTGTGTGTGGTATCTACCCTCTACTGAATACTGTATGTGGTATCTACCCTCTACTGAACACTGTAGGTGGTATCTACCCTCTACCGAACACTGTAGGTGGTATCTACCCTCTACTGAACACTGTGGGTGGTATCCACCCTCTACTGAACACTGTACAGTGTGGTATCTACCCTCTACATAACACTGTGGGTGGTATCCACCCTCTACTGAACACTGTACAGTGTGGTATCTACCCTCTAATGAACACTGTATGTGGTATCCACCCTCTATTGAACACTGTATGTGGTATCTACCCTCTACTGAATACTGTATGTGGTATCTACCCTCTACTGAACACTGTAGGTGGTATCTACCCTCTACCGAACACTGTAGGTGGTATCTACCCTCTACTGAACACTGTGGGTGGTATCCACCCTCTACTGAACACTGTACAGTGTGGTATCTACCCTCTACTGAACACTGTATGTGGTATCCACCCTCTTCTGAACACTTTAGGTGGTATCTTCCCTCTACTGAACACTTTAGGTGGTATCCATCCTCTACTGAACACTGTAGGTGGTATCCACCCTCTACTGAACACTGTATGTGGTAGATACCCTCTACTGAACACTGTAGGTGGTATCCACCCTCTACTGAACACTGTAGGTGGTATCTACCCTCTACTGAACACTGTGGGTGGTATCCACCCTCTTCTGAACACTGTAGGTGGTATCTACCCTCTACTGAACACTGTAGGTGGTATCCACCCTCTACTGAACACAGTAAGTGGTATCTACTCTCTACTGAACACTGTACAGTGTGGTATCTACCCTCTACTGAACACTGTAGGTGGTATCTACCCTCTACTGAACACTGTAGGTGGTATCTATCCTCTACTGAACACTGTAGGTGGTATCCACCCTCTACTGAACACTGTGGGTGGTATCTACCCTCTACTGAACACTGTGGGCGGTATCCACCCTCTACTGAACACTGTACAGTGTGATATCTACCCTCTACTGAATACTGTATGTGATATCTACCCTCTACTGAACACTGTATGTGGTATCTACCCTCTACTGAACACTAGGTGGTATCTACCCTCTACCGAACACTGAAGGTGGTATCTACCCTCTACTGAACACTGTGGGTGGTATCCACCCTCTACTGAACACTGTAGGTGGTATCCACCCTCTACTGAACACAGTAAGTGGTATCTACTCTCTACTGAACACTGTACAGTGTGGTATCTACCCTCTACTGAACACTGTAGGTGGTATCTACCCTCTACTGAACACTGTAGGTGGTATCTATCCTCTACTGAACACTGTAGGTGGTATCCACCCTCTACTGAACACTGTGGGTGGTATCTACCCTCTACTGAACACTGTGGGCGGTATCCACCCTCTACTGAACACTGTACAGTGTGGTATCTACCCTCTACTGAACACTGTAGGTGATATCTACCCTCTACTGAACACTGCAGGTGGTATCTACCCTCTACTGAACACTGTAGGTGGTATCTACCCTCTACTGAACACTGTATGTGGTATCCACCCTCTACTGAACACTGTACAGTGTGATATCTACCCTCTACTGAATACTGTATGTGATATCTACCCTCTACTGAACACTGTATGTGGTATCTACCCTCTACTGAACACTAGGTGGTATCTACCCTCTACCGAACACTGTAGGTGGTATCTACCCTCTACTGAACACTGTGGGTGGTATCCACCCTCTACTGAACACTGTACAGTGTGGTATCTACCCTCTACTGAACACTGTATGTGGTATCCACCCTCTATTGAACACTGTGTGTGGTATCTACCCTCTACTGAATACTGTATGTGGTATCTACCCTCTACTGAACACTGTAGGTGGTATCTACCCTCTACTGAACACTGTGGGTGGTATCCACCCTCTACTGAACACTGTACAGTGTGGTATCTACCCTCTACTGAACACTGTATGTGGTATCCACCCTCTTCTGAACACTTTAGGTGGTATCTTCCCTCTACTGAACACTTTAGGTGGTATCCATCCTCTACTGAACACTGTAGGTGGTATCCACCCTCTACTGAACACTGTATGTGGTAGATACCCTCTACTGAACACTGTAGGTGGTATTCTACCCTCTACTGAACACTGTAGGTGGTACCCACCCTCTATTGAATACTGTATGTGGTATCCACCTTCTACGGAACTCTATGATACCCTATGATATTACAGCTATCATGTAAGATTCTCCTCATGTTTCATTCAGCATTTGATTAACGTTTCAACACAAGCCAACAAAAGGGACATAACTCATACAGTTACATTTTTATTCTTAAACAGGGAACAAGTTTACAGGACATGAAAATAATCGATATACAATCAATCCATATATTAATTCATTTACAGTAAATAGGTTTCCAAATTGGCTTTTAAAGCTATATCTAATCATCGGACTTGAGCCCTCTTAACTCACACTATAAAGTATTCTCTAGATATCTCTTTGATTTAACCACTTCATTTCTATTGTGACAGGCGAGATAAATTAAATTGAATCACAGGATTTAATTCGCATACCAGAGAATATTGATTGATAAAGACAATACCCATCAACCTGGGACTTCTACCTGATCTGCATGAATACATAACTTTTTTTTATCATAAGCGGCCTGATAAATTCCATGTCTTATAGGCCCTACTTAGAACAACAAGCCAATCGCAGACAGCAATTGAATATTGTTACATAACAATTCGCTGAAATAGCCTTTCCTTAGATCATGGTTTGTATTGAAGGACAATTGGATTTGTTTTTATTGTTGAGATGTCTGGGCCCTGTCTTAAGTAGAAAACATACATTTCAGTAAAAAGGAAATCCTATGCAATGTAAATCATATTAGTAACAGTCAAATGTATTTTATTCCGTTATCAAAGGCACCAAGTACTCCACTCCATTTGATTGACTTCAGTCCAAACTTGATAGGAATCACTTCAAGTGATGGAATTGGCATGAATTTAAGCTTCAGTGTATTGACTGGCTATAAGAATTGAACATGAGGCAGAAAAAAGAATGGAAAGTCATTCCGCAGCAAGTTCTTTTTTCAATAAAACAACATATTGATGAAATGCACATTAGTATAAGATCTACCTTAAAATTTAGAAGAGACTTTAAAATCTAAGAAGAGAGATTACCGATTTTACCACTATTCAGTAGGTCAATTCAGTGACTTTTAAGACAGAAAAAAAAGGGGGATCAAAAAAGAAGGGAATGCATCAATTTCAAGGTTTATGATATAAATATTACTTTTTACAAAATGTTCTCATCAGACTAGCACTCTGACCTACATGTATAATTCTAACTGTTCATCATAAAGCTATCGACTTGTTTGCAGGTGTGATTTGATGATTTATCAAACTGAAAAATTGACACCAGTGGCTGAACGCTAAGGGAAGTTTGTCTTTCGAGGGTTGATGAATCCTCATATTCACAGAGAAAAAAAAAGTGTTTTATTATGACACTTATGCAACATGTCCATATTACAAAATGATCAATCGCAGTCATAGGATTTGAAAGACTGCATGATTGTAGATAGCATAAATTTTTTTTTAAACATTTAATTCTGTCACCCACAGGGCATTTTTGTTTACCTTTAATTCTTCTTCTAAAATGTATTTCAAATTATTCCTTGTTTGTCATTAGGCATATATCCTGCTTTTGAACCATCTTGTCAACAGATGTCATTCGCACCGACATTCTAGAGGCTGATTGTTTTTTTTTTTTTTTGATATTGATATTACATAATAAGGGGAGGTCCCCTTATTACTATATTTTGGTGCAAACTTGTGTTTTTTCATGGTCGTATCACAACTCTGAGCACCTGATTTGTGGTTGAAAAATTGTTTGAGAAAAATAAGGTTATAAACAAAATCACATTTTATTTCAGCCTGACACACCAGGCTAACTTAAACTTCCAAATCAACTTTTGTCTGTCCTAAAATTCATGGACAGTTTTAAAGTAATTCCCTTCAGCAGCTTGCACGTTTCAATCAGACAAAAGAGTGGTGACCAACAGATAAGCCAACAAGAAATCATGAATTATAATGACCCCCCCCCCCCCCCCCCCCCCCCCAGCTGTACCGTAGGAAGACTTACAATATACTCAAGGCTACATCACTGAAAAAATAACCCATTGTTATAAGCAGTTATTCAGCTTTGAGACGGATTACAGAAAAGCTTCCCTCCTATCGTTTCTGAGTCTGTATTCCGTTTATGTCTTTAGAAGACAGAGACTGGCTTGTCATGATATTACAAGACAAATTCTCCAAATTGGTATTTGTGGTTTTCTGCAGAGATTACTGCCAAGCCCATTAATATGTCATAAAAATGAGAAGATCGTTCAGACATTGAGCTTCTCATCAAGTTATCAAGCATCCTGCATGATCTTCATAAAAATGATAGGTTTATGATTGTTGTGTGAGAATGGCCTTGGCTTTGATGAGGGTCCTTCTGATTGTTTATAGACCATTATTGATAGATTAAATTCTAGTTGAGTGTTGATAATGAGTCCTTTTATAAAAGATTTGAGGAATTGTAGGACTATTAATACATATTACCCGACTGTGTAACTACACATAAAATGAACCCATCCTAAATTCAGACACAACATTCTCACAGTAAGTTAATTAACATTAGAATATACTAAAACTAAGCATATTTCACAAATTTAAGATCAACACAGCCAGTAAATAGTTGAATGTAATCTGTAATTGTTCCTTATGGTCGACAACAAAATGAAAACACCCATACCGAAATAAAGCACACTAAAGTATACTTTTATGCTACTTTAAGTATACACTTTTTCCTACTTTTTTGAAAAAGTACCAAAAAAGTATACTTTTTTTGTACTTTTCTGGACTTAGACATTTTTCAGAGTACTTTTTCTGTACTAAATTTGGACTCTGAAATTTCTCAGAGTACTTTTTTGTACTTTTCTGTCTGGACTTAGAAACTTTTCAGGGTACTTTTTCTGTACTTTATTTGGACTCTGAAATTTTTCAGGGTACTTTTTCCTGTACTTTATTTGGACTCTGAAATTTTTCAGAGTACTTTTTTTGTGCTAAAATCTGACTTAGAATTTTTTGAAAGATTGTGAAAATATGGATGTACTTTTTTTCCTACTTTTTTGGGACTTAGAATTTTTCAGCTAATGCCATTGGTGCTTTTTTTATACTTATTATGGACTTAGAATATTTTCAGACATTGCGAGGGGTTTATAGCATATTAATATTTTCAAAATTAAATCTGACTTTTTCAGTCGACTACAAATCTAAGACTAAAAAAATAATACCCAGGATTAACCACAAACAAATATCTATCAAATAAGATACAGAAAATTATCATTTGGTAATATCAAATGTTTTTGATCTCGTTTTTTGTTGTTGTTTTTTTTTGTCTTTTTTTTATGTTCTAAAAAATACTTTTCCCATACTTTTTGATCA
>NW_022980905.1:0-12569 GCF_902652985.1 Pecten maximus
GAAACGGTTAGCTTGCTGTTTGCTGAGGGACACTTTCCACATGCTTTTGAAGAAGATGTTCCTCAAAATCCAAAATAGCAACAGTTGCCTTGCAGAGTCCACACTCAATGGATTCATCAACGGGTTGTGATGATGTTTCCGGAAGATCTAGAGGTGTCGATGATGATGTTTCCGGAAGATCTAGAAGTGTCAATGATGATGTTGCAGGAAGATCTAGAAGTGTCGATGATGATGTGACAGGAAGATCTAGAAGTGTCAATGATGATGTTGCAGGAAGATCTAGAAGTGTCGATGATGATGTTGCAGGAAGATCTAGAAGTGTTGATGATGATGTTGCAGGAAGATCTAGAAGTGTCGATGATGATGTGTTGCTTCCTGACACAGTTTGACTAGTTGGTTCGGATACGTGAATTGATGCAGAATCCTGGAATTTCATAAAAAGTAACCATTTAGTATACTAACTTGATGAAATACTTATTTGTTTTCCGAAAGTGATGACATTTGAAATATATCCTACATATATCTCTCTTACACCATTGCATCTTCTTATCTGCTATTACCAACATCTAGCATGACAAATTTTGGCTGAGCCCTTAAAATGAATCATGTGCCTAAGTTTGAAGACTTGAAATGTTAATATTTATGTATTCTATATTCCATCAGACAAAGCTTGATTTCTTCTTAATAAAAAAAGCAGTTTGAAAGTGCCAAGATTTCACCTTAGTATGGTCATTGACCAGAAAAGATAAATAGAAATGGATGTATAATTTTCAGGTGTATATGTTAGCCTTAATGGTCCTGTATATACTATGTACTAATTCAAGTTATTTCAGGTGTCCTTTCAAAAGGCAATAATAATTTATTCCAATCAACATATCCCCTGTCGGTAATATATAAATATAACTTAGCAACACAAATGACGAAGGAAAACAACGTCTTGACTCATGCCCTGACCTGGCCTCGAACTCACGATCTACGGCACCCAATCGCCTAGCCAGAAATACCCCAAGCTTATACCGCTGCGCCACATCGGCGTTCTTACTAAAGAACATTCCAATGGTGCAGTGACGGTCGGCCCTATACCCTGACATGATCACTGTGGAAGTCGTTTATAAGATTATATGAATACCTGGATCGCAATGTATTTACATACATGGATACAAATTGTACATATATATATATAATATATATTTCTCTCGTTACAACTACGACAGGAAATTCAAGTCTTTATCTTCGGATCACCAACACATAGTGTATATGATACATTGTGCTAATAAATAGATATATTAGATATAATACCCAGTCTTATAACAAGCATTCTGTGAGTACTGCTAAACCAATACATGTCCCCTACCGGTGCCCCCAAGTTAAAACTTAAGCCAAATCTGAGTAAAAAAGTTAAGCCTCAACTGAAACATGATCATTTTATGGCAATAAGTTCATTCCAAACAATGTGTAAATTCAACTCTATTGGGGTGAATAAACAATGTTTCCTGCCCATAAAAGATATTCAGGTATTCTTTTAGTATGTCTACTGTACAGAGTAAAAGAATCTAAACTGAATCTAAATTGAAATGTGTAATAACAGCCTTAGATTGAAATATAAACATAATTCTGCATAACACAGCATAGTAGTACACTGATTTTATTCCAAAAGAATCTCACATCAGTGAAGCATTCAATACAGAGAAAACAGTTAAGTCAATATTATGGTAAATATTTCAAAAAATTAAAATAATTTTTTTTTTAACTTTTAACCAAACAAAAGTAATGCCACACACCCAAAGAACCTCTATGCAAAGAATCAGCATCCTTATACCAATATTAAGTGAATGGTGTGCCATTATAAAACTTTAACAAAAACTTTAACCTGAAGAATACAGAGAAAAAAGTTAAGTTCATAATATGGCAAATATTTCAAAAAATTAAAATAATTTTTTTTTTAACTTTTAACCAAACAAAAGTAATGCCACACACCCAAAGAACCTCTATGCAAAGAATCAGCATCCTTATACCAATAATAAGTGAATGGTGTGCCATTATAAAACTTTAACAAAAACTCTAACCTGAAGAATACAGAGAAACAAGTTAAGTTCATAATATGGTAAATATTTCAAAAAATTAAAATAATTTTTTTTTAACTTTTAACCAAACAAAAGTAATGCCACACACCCAAAGAACCTCTATGCAAAGAATCAG
This sequence comes from Pecten maximus, assembly GCF_902652985.1. Lineage (NCBI taxonomy): Eukaryota > Metazoa > Mollusca > Bivalvia > Pectinida > Pectinidae > Pecten > Pecten maximus. The sequence goes on from NW_022980905.1 coordinate 2,200, forward strand.
CATCCTTATACCAATATTAAGTGAATGGTGTGCCATTATAAAACTTTAACAAAAACTCTAACCTGAAGAATACAGAGAATCAAGTTAAGTTCATAATATGGTAAATATTTCAAAAAATTAAAATAATTTTTTTTTAACTTTTAACCAAACGAAAGTAATGCCACACACCCAAAGAACCTCTATGCAAAGAATCAGCATCCTTATACCAATATTAAGTGAATGGTGTGCCATTATAAAACTTTAACAAAAACTTTAACCTGAAGAATACAGAGAAACAAGTTAAGTTCATAATATGGCAAATATTTCACAAAATGAAAATAATTTTTTTTTAACTTTTAACCATACGAAAGTAATGCCACACACCCAAAGAACCTCTATGCAAAGAATCAGCATCCTTATACCAATAATAAGTGAATGGTGTGCCATTATAAAACTTTAACAAAAACTCTAACCTGAAGAATACAGAGAAACAAGTTAAGTTCATAATATGGTAAATATTTCAAAAATTTAAAATAATTTTTTTTTAACTTTTAACCAAACAAAAGTAATGCCACACACCCAAAGAACCTCTATGCAAAGAATCAGCATCCTTATACCAATATTAAGTGAATGGTGTGCCATTATAAAACTTTAACAAAAACTTTAACCTGAAGAATACAGAGAAACAAGTTAAGTTCATAATATGGTAAATATTTCAAAAAATTAAAATAATTTTTTTTTAACTTTTAACCAAACAAAAGTAATGCCACACACCCAAAGAACCTCTATGCAAAGAATCAGCATCCTTATACCAATATTAAGTGAATGGTGTGCCATTATAAAACTTTAACAAAAACTTAACCTGAAGAATACAGAGAAACAAGTTAAGTTCATAATATGGTAAATATTTCAAAAAATTAAAATATTTTTTTTTTAACTTTTAACCAAACAAAAGTAATGCCACACACCCAAAGAACCTCTATGCAAAGAATCAGCATCCTTATACCAATATTAAGTGAATGGTGTGCTATTATAAAACTTTTAACAAAAACTTTTACCGGACGGACGGAGGGGCGGACAGACAGACAGGCAAAACCTATTGTCCCCCTGGTTTCACCGGTAGGGGACTAATAACAACACAGACAATTGATAAGATATATATAACTAACATACATATAGTTGCTTATAAAATTGACTTAAGTATTTGTAGCCTACTAAACATTAAAAAATTCGTATAATTATTACTTGCAGCTTCACAAAACTTCAAATAAATTATTCACAAAACAAGTGATAGACCGATTATATCTTAAGAACATATACTTATACATGGGTGTTTTTTTTCAAATTTTAGTTGATATGTGTAGACTGTCAACGAAGTCATGATAATCATTAGTAATGGAATTGTATTATCATAATCACAATTTAGTGTGTATTGCAAGCAATGTTGTTAATTGTAAGCTGTGATTTTTAAATAACTTAAGAGGCTTAATCATAAAGTGCACTTTCACCTTGAATACAATTCATTTTATTTCGGTCACAAATATGAAGCAGTTTTTTTTTTTAGGAGCAACTTATAGTTCCGATGTTATCTGTTTGGTTTTTGGTGATATTGAAACTGCAGGAGAAAAAGGTTTGTATCGTATCTTTATAACTACTGAAAAGCTGTCACATTCTCAATCACCTACTTATGTTCCCATATACTGAACTGTGCAATGAAAACATGTTAAAAGAAGCAATTAAATAACACCAGATTTTTTTTTATACTATAGTATGGTTAACTCAGACTCTTTTAAACAATTCAGTGTTGAAATAACTGCTTTTTTTGTATTGATCTTCATTTTCACCCTTAAATCATCACAACTTTTCATATTTATTAAACTAATGCCTTTCAAATATGTTACCAATGTCTGAAACATTACTTTAAAGGTCCATTGTGTTTTTCACTAAATATTCAAACATTTCTTGCTTTAATAACTATGTTTGGTTCTTTTTGACTAAAAGAATTAAATTCAAATAATAAAGAGTGATCACCAATATTTGTTTCTTCAACAAACAAATTGCTTTAAGCAGAAAAATTCTCTTTGAAACAGACCTGAGATCGAGTGATGTGTGATTGTGTAAGCCTCTAATAATTCACCAACTTTGTCTCGTAAGACACAAATGAGCATATTACATTAATACTTATTTATTAATAATATGTTCCACTTTTGATTACATAATGATAATATATGCATGCAAAAAACATATGAAGACAGACAATGGATTAATAGCACAGCATGTAATATATACGTATATACACACAAACATATATATAATATATTTGACAGGTAGGAATTAGGGTGAAATTATTTTCTCTATGTTATGCAGTGCCAATAGGTGGCATGAGTATCTGTGATTTGCATGTGCAATTCCTTAACGTATATTTATAACTTGTACATGTCATTCAGGAGACACAGGCAGTGGCGGGGACACGTAAATTTATTTTTAAAATTAAAGAAATGCGGAGTGAGTTTTCTCTCTGAAATTTGATTCAAATACTTTGATTGATTTTATAAATGATATACATACATTGATGATCAGTGGGGAGTAGTTTTTATATGGTCAATTTATAATTAAATGAAATCCATGGAATGTACATTGTAGATGCATACATATTTTTTGTGCTGTTGTGTGTAAGTAATCATTTGTTTAATAAATCAGTCAAAGTGCCTCTGCCGCAGTGAAATACATTTCTGTATTTTGTCTTGTTCATTCTATTGGATAATTGAATATAGACGAACAATAAAAGTATTTGTTAACCCCATATTACACATACAAAAATAAATAAAGTGAAAATGAATACTTTAAGTATGCATGATGTAACTCCAAATATATGAAATTCATCCCCATAGTAACTATGGAATCATGAAAAACCTTAGCAGAAGGCAATACAAGACCAGTTTACTTACTTGTGTGTAAAACATTTTGTGAAGTTATCTTTAATATTTGAAAGAAAAAAAAGGACACAACCAGCCTGCATACATATATGCACAGGGCCGCAGCAAACATGTGTTGGGTTTAAGAGACTATGGATTAGTGGTCTAGCCCTACCTCTAAAGCCATGACATAATTTGTTAATTGTGCTTTTTAGAAAAGCATCTTGATAAATTGTTGATCCTTTAATTAACCCCTCTCCTAGTATTAAAATTTGTGGAGGGCTTATAAATTAGGGAACCACTTACAGGTTTACTTTCCAGTACTGATGATTCTGGAAAAACTAAAGAAGGCGCTGGATCACAGATAATCAGGGAAAGGAAACTTAATTTCCTTATTTTAACTGTGAATTGTAGTGATCAAAAACTGCATCGAAAGCCGCCTTTTTTGTCCACATGAACTGTCAAAACTTACTTCTTTTTACATGCCTGTCATAGCTAATCAGTACTGGGCTGTTTGTTGCTAAAGATTTTGGTTTGCGACATCACAAGTGTGAGTGTTTTCAGTGTTTCCGCTATATAACTTTTGAGAGTTTTCAGTGTTGTCCCTACATATCACAGTCACAAGAATGCATTATTGGTCACTTACTATTAGTGACAAACACACATACTGAAATATCAATCAAGCAAAGGGTTATGGAAATACTGATTGGAAGATATGTGGTTTACTAGCTCATAGCTGGTTGATATGTGCAAAGACGTGTCCCTCAGAGGGAACATGAGGTAAGAAGGGTGAAAGCTAAACAAAAAACTACACACCAAAGCCAATAATACTGCAAGAAAGCCATTAGTATGTGAAAGCCCATATACACACCAGAAACAGATAAATATATATAATACAACCTCCTTTGAAAACCTACCAATACCTTTTCTCCAAGAAATGTAGGTCTTCTGCAACATTTTTCTAAAACGTTATACATATCTATTTTTTTATATGTTTCTATAAACAGATTAAGACAATTTAAAAAATATTATATATATATATAACAAAGCTTGTAGAAATTAAGACAAAAATATTTACTAAAATTAGAAAACATCTCATTTTGATTTTACTTTCTTTGAAAGACTTTTTTTTTTAAATCCAGAAATATATTCAAAAATTGAACAGACTCATTGTTTCTTTACATAATTCTGTATAGAAATAAATCTATATTGGTTATTCATTAAGGGCATAAAAATAGTAAGTTCATATTCAACATACCTTATGGTAACCACATTTACATAAAATCCGCCGTCCTAACAGATCCACTGTCTGCATCATAAGGTGACGTGGACATTCATCAATCTTTCTGATGGTGTCTTTCCATTTACGGCTACCAGGCTTCTTGCCAGTGGAAAATTTAAATTTACCAGCAGCATACTGCTTCATCACACCCTCCCAGTAGCTATCAGGTTGACCTTTCTTAGGCATCCTGAAAATAATGTAAACAATATTTCAAACTGTAAGACAGAGTTATATAATCAGTTAATTTGTAATTGATACCGATAAATTATTATCTTATAATAAATTGTTATAATATGATCATTATTGCAAATTGAAGATACAATTTTTGTAAAGATACATCATCAGAACTTCCATATACATGGTAGCCAAACTGGAATTTCTTGCAAGTAGGTTAAAAACAATGCGGGTGAGATGTGGCTGTACAGAACAACCAATGTTGAAGTTGAACCATGAAGGTGATTGACAAAGACTTAGACTCCAGGAATCCATTGCTTAATCTTTGTTTGTGATAGTAAAGAATAAAAGTTCAGATCCGCTACAAACCTAAATGTTGATCATTTGATGCGCAGCTATGCTATATGTATAAGTACGTTGTGGTGGTTGGTCAGGTTGATCTCAACATATTTCAGCCTCCCAGGGACGATTCCACTGAAATATCAATGTAATACATTGATTAGTTCAAGAGAAAAAGTCATTAATATTAACAATCATTGCCAAATGGACCCCTTTTGGCCATGCCACTCAGGCCCCAGGGAGTCAGCCCCACCATTTCAATTTATACAACTTTGAATGTCTATATCCAATAAGGACGCTACCATGCAGTCATATATCAGCGATATCTATTGCTTAATTTATAATATGATCATTATTGCAAATTGAAGATACAATTTTTGTAAAGATACATCATCAGAACTTCCATATACATGGTAGCCAAACTGGAATTTCTTGCAAGTAGGTTAAAAACAATGCGGGTGAGATGTGGCTGTACAGAACAACCAATGTTGAAGTTGAACCATGAAGGTGATTGACAAAGACTTAGACTCCAGGAATCCATTGCTTAATCTTTGTTTGTGATAGTAAAGAATAAAAGTTCAGATCCGCTACAAACCTAAATGTTGATCATTTGATGCGCAGCTATGCTATATGTATAAGTACGTTGTGGTGGTTAACTTGGTCAGGTTGATCTCAACATATTTCAGCCTCCAAGGGATGATTCCACTGAAATATCAATGTAATACATTGATTAGTTCAAGAGAAAAAGTCATTAATATTAACAATCATTGCCAAATGGACCCCTTTTGGCCATGCCACTCAGGCCCCTGGGAGTCAGCCCCACCATTTCAATTTATACAACTTTGAATGTCTATATCCCATAAGGACGCCACCATGCAGTCATATATGAGCCATATATGTATTGCTTAGTTTCAAAAAAGTTATTTTTATCAATTTAGTAAATTGACCCCTTTAAGCCCCAACTCTTAGTCCCCTGGGGGTTAGCTGGACTCTTATAGATTTCTTATCCTCATCCCCTAAACTGCCTTCCAAATAATTAGTTCATATAGTGCTAGCTAGCAATTTAGCCAAATTGACCACTTTCGGCACTGCTCTAAGCCCTCAGTGGGGTCAGCCCCACCTCATAATGATGCTATACCAGTCAACTTTTGTTCAATTACAATCAGCAGTTATATATATGAAGAAGTCAATTGTTGACGGATGGAAAGACGGATACCGGACACCACAATATGGCATAAGCTCACCGTGGTCCTTAGACCATGGCCAGGTGAGCTAAAAATCAACACAACTGTGTTTCAATAATGTTTTCAGGTCTTCAGGTGATACATTTTCCATATATATAACATATATATATATACACCATCATCACCATTTAGTATGTATACATTCAACGATAAAATCCCTATCTGGGTAGCAAAATTTGTTGAAGGCATAATAAGAAACTAAAAGCTTACTGTATGTTAGATAGATCATATCAGTTCTACATATATCAAGTCTAATTAGGAGCTCAAGGTAGGCTATCGATTTCACAATGTTACATAAATACACTATATTCACTTTAAAAGTATGTTGGAAAGAATGCATCAACAGTCAAATGAATGTTAAATAGTGATTTATAATATTTCCCAGACATTAGGACAAATACGTGATATATACTTGTTTGTGAAAAATTCTCCAGCAATGTCACTAATAATAGGGACGGATGTATGTACATACACGGATCAGGATTCAGGAATTAGAAAAAATATATTCAAAATAACAGAAATGCTATGTATATAAAGGCATCAGGAAATAAAAACATATATACAAGTAAAACACTTCCTGTTATCATAATGTGTGTTGCTATATCAAAAATCAAAAAAATCATTGAACACGCTTTTTATTAATTTAATTGCAAATTTGATTTAATTAAAAAAAAAAACAAAACAATATGATATGTTTATTATATTTACTTAGAAAATAGGCTTCAGTAAATGGATTGTTTTTTATTGCTTAATATATATAGCAATAAAAAACAATCCATTTACTGGACATGTTGACCTAATTGGCCCTGACCTTTGACCTATTTCAATATAGTTGAAATAGGTCAAAGGTCAGGGCCAATTAGGTCAACATGTCCAAATGCTGTACCAATGGGAACACCTTAACCCAAATAAATCTGAAAGCCTTTTATTTATTTATCTAATGGTTTTACGTCTGCTATTAAAGCCTGCGGCCTTTCAGCTAACATGAAAAAATAGGAAAACAAGTAGAATGGGTATAGTAGTACGTAGTATAGGGGTGTCGCGGTTCAGACTTTTTTCGGTTCGGTTCGGTTCTCATTTTTTTTGTCGGTTTTCGGTTATTTCGGTTTGGTTCAGGCAACCTTGTAATTTTTTTTTTTTTACATATCTTAATTAAACAAGAACTTAAAAGAACATATGGGCATTGAAATTACTTTTAATATGCTAACAAATAATAAAACAGTAAAAAAAATCACAAAACTTCATCTCAAGGTATTCATTATTGAATTTTTAAGAAAGACAAAATCTCTGACTTTCTGCCATACTGCCACTGCGTCATTTGTTGACTAGATTAGAAAATATTTAAATAAATTGTTAATCAAACTGTAAAACATTAATACTGTGAGCACTGATCATAAGCAACAACAACTTTGACATGAGCCTGACCTCGTAGTCCTTGCGGTAGGCTCCCTGGGTTTTAACATTATGCCGCGTTTACAGGATACGTGTGCCGTCATTGAAGACGTCGATCCCGTTGCATATATGAATTGCGTTTTGCAATTATTGCACTCAGTTATTGTCTTATCGACAACGCCATCCTTGTTAATAAAATTGATATATTCCCACACAGCTGATTTCAGTTTGGCCGCCATCTGTGGTGTCAGGTAAACAATCCTAACCAATACAGTCGTGTTTTTCATTGCGAATGCGCGACTACATAGTTAATAGTCAAAGGCGTGTATCGTTAAAGATATCAATCATATAACACAAAAGGCACACGCCTTTGCTACAATGCGGACGAAAACGACCGACTTATTTAGAACCGAACCAAAATCCACAAACAGCAAACAGAACCGTGAGCTTATGAACCACGGTTAACCGAACGCTAGCAGAGATGGATGGGAGTCCTGAGAGAGTTAATGTTGGACATCCTATGTATCCTGTCAATTTGGTTTACCGGTATCTAGCTATAGGTTTCTGAAGTACTTCAAAACATGTAATGAATGTTTTGAGATATTGAATAGTGGCCTACAATACCATATCCTCTGGGCCGACGTTATCACGTACAGCTACTCCTCCTCGAAAGACCACAGAGGGATATTTATAGTGGACATTAAAAGCTGTATTACATATATATATATATATATATTGGTGTCGGTCGCGTTACACCTTAAAATACAGTAACGTAATTATTACCTCCCCATTATGTAATTGGTTGTAAAACGTCATAATGTTGTTATAGTGTTACTAAGCATTAAAAAGTAATCGCCTGAAGATAGATTCGGATCTTAATTAAAGTTCCCCTTTAATTTGCCTTACATAATGACATCTCCATTTTTTTCATAAACTCCCATACAGGAAAATGTACTAAATACACTTGTATGTATTTTTTTTTTATGTTTTATCTATATTGTTTCTGTGCATGTCTTTTACGTATACTGTTTGGGTCGGTTTGGATAGCTCATTAGATCTAATGATGTACCAACTGTAAAAAGAATTTGAATTTAATTGAATGTAATTACATTTAATCCTCTATCCTAATGAATTGTCAAATTTGACAGATCAGTGTAATGATTACATGTAGGCCTACTAAATACATGACCAATGACGTTAAGTGATTCAGCTGTCTTTCATTAAAGGATGCACTATATGTAAGGCTTGTGGCATATACCCGCCGAAAATATTTGTTTAATAATAAATTCCATATATACTATATAGAGCTATATATATATAAAGACAATCGGTATAACATCATCTTGATATATATAACACACAACTAATTTCCAACTGAATTCAATTCACATTAAATGTGTTTCAGTCATATGTCTCAGAGTAAACTATAAAACTATAACATACAGCATTCTGTGAAGGTTTAATTAGTTTAAATGAATGTATCGTAAATTTTTAGAAAATCTATTTATAGATTTTTCATGTTATTTTTTTTTCTCGATCGTGAAGTCACATGCACAGTATGAATTAATGATTATAAAAATATTGGCCAATTTTAAGTGATTCATTTATTGAAATAACATTTTGTATGGAGAAGAGGGAGGAATACAATTAATTAAACTTGGAAAACTTCTTGCACTTCAACAGCGCTGACCTATATTTTTAGTGATGGCAATAATTACCAAATATTGGAGGCTGGACTTAAATATAAGTCAGAAATCGACTAAAACATGTAAAACTTCACTTCTTAAAGGTTTTCAGATATAATAACAATCACGCAATTCGATAAATAACGAGAAAATAAGGATTTTACCAACTTCAGCTCCATATACCTTTTGCCGCCTTGTCCGCCATGTTGGATGTTAGGAAATGTTCGCACTTGATAAATCTAGGCTTCTGATTGGTCGATTGCGTTAGGAATTGTTTCGGAATACAACACTCTGTATGGCTGGCGCGTTAGGAATTGTTAGGAATTGTTCGGAGTGTTAGGAATCGTAAAACCGGCTAATCGCTTTGTGGTGCGGCCACCTCGTCTTTTAGTTAACTATAAATAATAACAAAATATGTGATTGAGTGGCATGATGAAATGTTTTCATTCTACATGCAATCGAAGCTGAGGGAAACATTTTATTATTGATAGGATTGATGAAGGATGAGAGACGAAAGCAAATTTAAATAGTTACATATCTCCCTTCTTCAGCTTAGTAAACTCGGACTGCGAATAATTAGCAAATATGCAGTAGAAAATAGGCTCAGCGGATTAATAAGCGACGGAATCGGAAACAAAATTATGACGTCGTCTATTTGTGACGTTATCGAAACGTCATCTAGACGGTGCCATTTTCAAAGGACTGATCAACGCAATTTTAGCGTTTTCTCTTGTTACTTGATGATCTCTGCACAAAAAACTAACGTCAAGTGATTATTTTGTCAAAAAACTAAACTGAATATTGCGGAAATGGGTGCATATTTAACTTCTTCGCGAGGTAAGCTAACAACAAATGACTCAAGCGTTCAGTTCTTAGAGAACATTTGACCACGTCACTACTAAATCTGTGTCAATACACGCTGTGCTTGACAACCGGTTACAGTAATGATGATAACTTCACTAAACATTCAGTTTAACAGTAGCAACAGTCAGGTACAACAGGAATCATCAGTTTTCTAACAAGAATCCATTTACATCAAACAGGCTATATTCAAATGTATGCCAGAAATTCTGTTATTTTTTTATTCCAAAGATAGTATGTTTCACCAATGTTTCTTTAATTCGTTTTTTATAATTTATTACGTGCAAAATTGTTATCAATTCTGTTTACAGTATCAATGTTTAACTCCAAACATCCCCTAACTAATATACAAGCACAGTTCTGCTATACTTTTCATTTCAAAATGTCTTACAAGTACATCATTACATTGTGGCAGACAATGAATACAAAAATCTGTTTAAATGGTAGACAAATATAACTCTTATTTAAGATCATATTCATGATGGTATTGCAAATCCTT
>NW_022980906.1:0-12313 GCF_902652985.1 Pecten maximus
TATTTACCAAATTATACATGTAGAAATCTAAATATATATATATATATATATATATTTATGTACATGGAATATAAGACATATATATTACTCAACTTATATCTACGATAATTAACTACATGTATATGTATATAACATTATATTGTGAACTCGCATGCACTTTTTTGCTTGATATCACTATGTAAATAGTCACGTATTATCTACGTTACATTGATTGTATTTGTATTATCATGCTCTTCTTTGTGGAGGAAATAAAGATGATAATAATACACAAGGAAGATCATTTTCACTCTTAAATGACCTTACCTTTTAATAGAACGGTAAACAATACTTGACTAACTACATATTACGAGTGATAGACGTCGTCAAACCGACGAAAAACGAAGCTTGTTTACGTCGCTAACATCATCATCATCATCATCTAAAAATATGTCTATCTGCAAAAGTACGCTGAGGCCCTAGAAGGAACAATTGTAATATAACAGGACCGAAACATCATTATGTATTTACCCTTGAACTGCTTAAAGCTTTCTAAAGTATTTATATTTATTCAGAACTATAAAACTTATCTATAAATATTATTTGAAACAAAGATTGTTTGTAAGTGAAGGTTTTAACAAATCAAAATGGTGCTCGTTTCATGCATTTCCTATTTAATGTTAAGGACTTCTGCAAGGTAGGTTAACGGGGTATCTTTGAATGGAGGTGCACCTCTAAATAGTGGGGCGAAGTCCCAAACTCTGTAAAGCCCCTTTCCGGAGAACTGTGACATCTCGATCTCCATATAGTAAAGCGGTAGGCCACACACCAACAAGAGTGTTATGTAAGGGATCAGAAAGGCTCCTAAAATAAGCAAGTATACAAGATTATTAGACAGCGTTTGTTAACAATATATTGTATACAGTTACTAAAAGTGGCACATAAACATACGAGTCTTATCAGTAACCAAATATAAACACTATGCGCTTATCACTGTTGTAGCAGAAACGATGAACAGGTCAGTCACTTGGTGATTAGGACCACATAAATGAAAGGAAAGCCTGTATGTCGTATTAGATAGGTCAAATAAACTGGAAGTTTTCAACTCAATTAACTAATTTTAACTCATTATATTTTTTCAATGATAAATAAATCCATTTCGCTAAACACATTTTTTTTAATATCCAGAATTTATTTTGTTACTTTTCTAATATTATTTTTTCCAAATTCCAATCTATAATTTTTATATAACGAGTGAAGTTTAAAGTGGGGTGTGTTATTCTATATAAATAGTAAACAAGTGTCCTGTTTATAATTATACCCCCGCAACGAAGTTAGGGGGGGGGGGGGGGGGGGGGGGGGGGGGGGGGTGTATACTGGAATGATGTTGTCTGTCTGTCCGTCCGTCCATCCGTCTGTCTGTAGACGCATTTTGTCCGGACAACTCCTCCTATAACCGATGGCCAATTCCGATGAAAACTTCACACAAATATTAATGATCATGTGTAGATGTGCAGGCCACTTTCTTTTCTTTCAAAATTATGGTTGCTATGGCAACTGGTCACTATAAACAGGTTTTCCGATAAGAACCATACTTTAAGTTTGTCCGGACAACTCCTCCTAAACCGAAAGGCCAATTTCAATGAAACTTCACACAAATATAGAGGACCATGTGTAGATGTGCATGCCACTTTTTTTCAAAATTATGGTGGCTATGGCAACTGGTCACTATATTACTGGGTTATCTTAGTTAGCCTCTAATTAACAGTTCCAATTCACCATTGACTCGTGCAGATTACGGGGGTATTTTTAAGTCAGCCATCCTGGCGACAGTTCTAGTTAATGACTAGGCAGAAGTCATAATAGTGTGCAATCTCCTGTAGGAGAGATAGAGAAGATATGATATCAACTTACCGCCGCCATTTCGGTAGACAAGATACGGGACTCTCCAGATGTCGCTGAGACCTAACGACATCCCTAATAGAGACACAATAAAGTCCAGTCTTGAAGACCATGGAACATTCTTATTTCCGGAATCATCGTCGCCCTTTGAACCAACGTGGAACTCTACAGGTTCAAAACGGTCTACCACAGGAAAACTATACGAAATAGTCTTTTCCTCTTTGTCTTCATCGGCCATAACGTCGTGCTTATCATCAGCCATAACGAAACTGCCTTCAACTGACAAGCTAGGTCGGTAAATTTTACGTGAATGTTTGGTCGGAGTGTTTGCTATTTTCTATAAACACATGTCTTGTCACAGTGTCCTGACAAAGAGCTATGCTCTTGTATTCTTATCACGGCTAGGTGAATTTTTAGGTCAATATTTCCCTCGAAATGTTTGCTATTTTCTATAAACACATGCCTTGTCACAGAGTCCTGACAAATAGCTTTGCTCTTGTATTCTTATCACGGCTAGGTAATTTGTAGGTCATTATTTCGCTAACATACGATATGTTCATTTTGACTGTTTTATCATCTTAAATGGGTACCGGTTCGAAAAAGGTCTCCCTTAAACGCGATAACAAGAGCCATTACGGAAAACATATGATTCCTTGATTATAGAACAATAAAAAAAATGCCAGCCGAATATTTATTTTAATTTGATATCTAAAACAGCACAACAAACACCAGTTTTATCATTTTTTTATGTTTTGATATAAAATAGCAGGGTGCACTGTTTATCATAAAGGGTAAAATAAAATTTAACCAACGTGCTGAATCCGTCAAGTTTAAAAATTTAACTGCACTCATAAGAATCGTACTATTACGTAGATTATGTAAAGGATGAAAATAAATAATGCAAATGTTCTTAAATTGACGAATTCAAATTTAAAATTAAAACAGATTAGCGGAATGATGGATTATCGCACAAACAATGATTGCCATAGAAACTAATGTAGATAAACTTCAATTAACGCAATCATAATTTTGCCGAATATTTCCAGCGCGAAAAACGCAAAATAAGATTTCCGTTAATATTTGTATGTTAACAGCCAATACAAACAATAATAATAAAAAAAAATACCAATAAAATCACAGAAACGCGCGACAGTGATATTTCAACCAACAGGGTTTATATATGTGATAGTATTAGTCAAATCTGTCAATGGAAATTAATATTGATGTTAAAATGTCGCCCATGAGATTGATACCTGCCTAGTATCAATCTAAAAGAATTATTAATAATATACTATCTATTCGATAAACATTATTACCGGGGCCGATGTTTACCGTCTTTTTATTCCAATTTGATTTAAACTTTTTTTTTTTAGTATACATATGTAAAATAGGATTTTGCACGAGTTTTCAAACCTATATGAAGTCCCTTCACAATAGATTTTTTAATAATTTTATTTAAACAAGTTGATATATTTGCAATATATTTTATGTAGGTGAATATAAATAATCATTGAATAAAATATAAAACCACAATTCCGTTAGCACAAGTTAACACTATTTACTCTACAAAACACTCCGATATTACTAATGTTCGTCACATCCCTGCCCTGCAGGTAAGGTGTAAGAATTGTACCTGCTGCCCCCATTGCATGATCGTAAGAGGCGACTTAATTTGGGATATTATCTTTTCTCTTCTTTCTTAACAACTTTCTTCTTCCTAATGTCTCCTTTGACAATGCCTCACTTTTGGTCTTAAGTTGAGCGTTCTCCCCTGTGAGGAAGGCTTTGGGTTCTGTCCCCTAGCCGAGGGGTAGTTGCTGCTCCTGCTTAGCGCTCAGCATATGAGGAGTGGGACGACTGGTTCGTCCGTTGTCAGTATAATGTGACCGGGTGTGGTGTGCTGCTGGGTGTCTTCGGCAGTATGTTTCAGCGAGGAAGCACTATAAATCGGCAAAAGTTCTGGTCTATCACAAGGAGACTTAACACAAACATACCGCAGTCTCCCAAAACACACATACGCACTCAATACACGCATGCATTTCGCACACAGTGGAGGCCGTCCTTAAATGACATTAGCTGTTGATAGGACGTTAAACAAAGTAACCAAACCAAACATACCACAGCCTCCCAAAACACACATACGCACTCATCAAACGCAGGCATGTCGCACGCCGTCCTTAAATGACCTTAGCTGTTGATAAGACGTTGAACAGATAAAACCAAACCAAACTCCGGAGTACTTAGACACGTTTTACGTTTATTGTCTGAGTTTGGAGTGCCAGCCTGATAATTACCTTCATAATTGATTGGTCACAAGTCGTCAAGTACGAGGTCAGCACAATGGGAATCGTGCTATTCAAGACAAAGGAATGTACGCTTGGAAAAACAAAAGTCCCTTTGTGTTTAATAAACTAAAGGGAAATCCAATAAAAACTGCAATAATATTAAGCAGCATTAACGGCTAGTACATACTGAATTTCATCTCCATCTAGCGCAATATAATATTTGTTATCAAACTTTTATCACAGTGGTACTTATTGTACTCGTGCCACAGTTGCGATCTTAGAATCTTCCTCGTGGTATTGTTCCTCCCGGACTCTAAATAGGATGTTATCTTTCGCTACCTCTGTGACGTCATCAAATGTACTATTGTTTTGTGTTATATAATTATGGTCATGGGACACAATACCACCCAGTAAATTAATTCTTACCAATTTATGATAGCATTAGCATTAACAATCAACATAACAAACAGAAAAAGATGACAGGAACCGGAAATGTTATTTACAACAGGAAGTGGGCAGTTGGGTGCATGCTGGGTACTTACTGTGATCTTCTCTGCGTCTTCATACTCTTTGTCTTGTGAATACATTGCGCTTCAATAAAGACATCATACACACAGATTTTTTTTATATATTTATTATCTGATGTCAAATCGTACAGAGGTTCACATAAATCGGCCATACTTACACATACATACCTTTCAGCTATCTTCTCTTTGTATTTCACTAACCAAAACGCGCTTTAGTTTATAAAATCAAGATAAAGAAAAGATGCGATATAGAAAATAACTAAGTATGTACTTGTGTCCGTTACACGTAAACATTCAACATATTCTGGTTAATCAAAGAGTACAATAAACTTATCGGAACAATTAGCCTCCTGCTTATTACAGTATCGCACAAACTGAAAATCTATGGTCATGGTTCACATTTATAAAGTCATCAACATAAAAGCCAGAGGTTTCGCTAAATTGATACCCGTGTATCGGTAAACTTTATAACAAAACATTGTTTTGTCATCTGATAATTCACATGACATGCAATAATCGAAATTGCCAAAATGATGTTTTCTGTTTGAACATGTAGCGGGTAGATGTACATATTACGTTGGACAGTGGGGACATGCAGGGGGACTCACAGTATTTTTTCTGTCTTGATCTCAGCATTTTTATTTTCATCTGTAAAGGAAAAGAAATCATTGTATACGTATATTTTATGTTCAATCCGAGAATCAACCCCAATATTAGACCTGCACAAGGGTTCTGTCAAAACTCTCAGCTGGACCAGTTGAATATCTTATATCTTATACATAGCACTAATCACATACTAATGTTCTCCACCTTACCTCCAATACACATGAGGGCATATCATCGTGTACTTAAGGGATACATTCATTAATGACCATTTTCTAAAATGTTTACCTATTCACAATATCTTTCTTCCAGTCCAGGATATTGGTGTTGTAAGATTGCGTTGAAGTCCAAGTCAATCCATAAGATAATCTAGTCACTGAAGAAAGATTCCACATCATTAAATTTATTTCGCAGAGCTCCTGATTTATCGTCCAAATTTCGAATTTCTGGTGGCCGACAAAAATTCTTGTTCTTGATACTTTTGCTGGAGCTCGAATTCTAAAATTGTATCTCTCACCGGATGTAATATTTCATTCCTTTTTGTGTAAGCTGTCATACTATAGGTGAAAAACGGAGGGATACTGTAATACAGGTTTGTCATACATCATCTGAGAGCTGATATTTGTTGATGCTGCTTAGAGCTCAGCATTTTGATAGTGGGACGACTAGTTCTCCCGTTATCAACATAATGTGAGCGGGCGGAGAGTCTTGTTGGAGGTCTCATAAACTTCAAAACACCTCTTCTCAATAACTAAGTGGCCCAAGGTCATAGTCACAATAACGAAAATATCCAGAGTATTTACTTTTGATCTGTAGCAAGCTGGCGGCAGGGCTACAAAATGTATTCATAAGACTGAGCATTAAAGGTAAATTTCCGGTAGGGGGCAAAGTTTGAATGTGTAATTTTGTTACAATTTTTTTTTTTAAATCTTCTCAATAACCAAGTGACCTAGGGTCATGTTATTTTAATAGTAGACATGCTCATTCAATGGGCTATCAATTTTGATAATATGAATGACCTTGACCCATGTCCAGCGTCACTGCCGTCAATGATGTTAAAATCATTTGAAACCCCCATTTCTCAATTATTGAAATATCCAGGATATTGAAATTTCGTCTGTAGTAAGCTGGGATGACGGGCTATGAAGTTAATCAAAAATCAAATAACAATGTATCGCCTGGATGAACAAAGAGAGGCAACTCCTACTTAATTGTATACAGTGCCTTTGCTATGCAATGGTGGCTGTATTTGTGATTTAAAACAGCTATACAATTGGATTGATGCATACGCATTATTTTGTAACAGTTTTTTGTTTGTTTTTAAAGCCTTTACGTATTGCCAGCTATTTATTTTTTAATTTGTAAAACAGTTTCAATTTTTAGCCCACCATCATCAGATGGTGGGCTATTCAAATCGCCCTGCGTCCGTGGTCCGTCGTCCGTCCGTCCGTCCGTCCCTCCGTCCCTCCGTCCGTCCGTCCGTCCGTCCCTCCGTCCGTCCGTAAACAATTCTTGTTATCGCTAATCCTCAGAAAGTACTGAAGGGATCTTTCTCAAATTTCATATGAGGGTTCCCCTTGGTGCCTAGTTATGCATATTGCATTTTGAGACCAATCGGAAAACAACATGGCCGACAGGCAGCCATCTTGGATTTTGACAATTGAAGTTTGTTATTGCTATTTCTGAGAAAGTACTGAAGGGATCTTTCTCAAATTTCATATGTAGGCTCCCCTTGGTGCCTAGTTATGCATATTGCATTTTGAGACCAATCGGAAAACAACATGGCCGACAGGCAGCCATCTTGGATTTTGACAATTGAAGTTTGTTATCGCTATTTCTGAGAAAGTACTGAAGGGATCTTTCTCAAATTTCATATGTAGGCTCCCCTTGGTGCCTAGTTATGCATATTGCATTTTGAGACCAATCGGAAAACAAAATGGCCGACAGGCAGCCATCTTTGATTTTGACAATTGAAGTTTGTTATCGCAATTTATCAGAAATTGCTGAAGGGATCTTTCTGAAATTTTATTTGTAGGTTGCCCTCTGTGCCTAGTTATGCATATTGGATTTTGAGACCTATCAGAAAACAACCTGCCCGACAGGCAGCCATCTTGTATTTTGACAATTAAAGTTTGTTATCGCTATTTTACAGAAGGTACTGAAGGGATCTTTCTCAAATTTCATATGTAGGTCCCCCTTGGTCCCTTGTGTTGCATTTTGGGACCAATCCGAAAACAACAGACAGCCATTATCGCTAAATCTTAAATTTTATATATAGGTTCCCCTTGTTTGAAAAGTACTAGAGGGCTGTTTCTGAATTTACACAGATTAGTAAGACTTAGAGGAAGGGAAAAGTAGAGAAAAGATCAATCTGACATGGAACCTATAAAGATCATTCAATGGTGGGCGCCAAGATCCCTCTGGGATCTCTTGTTTTGAGTTTGCATATGAAAAAAAATCGTTTTGAAAAATATGTATTCATATTCTTTTTTTTCTTTACAGCAAAAACGAAAAAGAGAAGAAAAAGAAAAAAAATAATTTGGATTCGAACTGATATCCTCTATAGTAAAACTCCACATAGCCAACTATTACAACTCAACCACCGAATATTAGTTATGCCTTGGCTACCAAACTAGCTTAGTTGCATGGTTTTCGTTTGTTTTTGTTTAACGTCCTATTAACAGCCAGGGTCATTTAAGGACGTGCCAGGTTTTGGAGGTTGAGGAAAGCCGGAGTACACGGAGAAAAACCACCGGCCTACGGTCAGTACCTGGCAACTGCCCCACGTAGGTTTCGAACTCGCAACCCAGAGGTGGAGGGCTACTCGGCCATTGCGGCCCCATTAGTTGCATGTAAAGTAGGCCTACCTTATGCATATTCTAAAACACCATGTCAGAAAATCTTAATATTTATCAATTATAGATTGTTTACAGCATATCGTAGCTAACTTTAACAATACCAACACATTGAAAATATTATTTATTTGCATGTGAATGTAAAGTTGCGATAACAGATCACAGTTTACTTGCTAGGGATACAATAAAGAACGTGAGAGGTAAAGAATTAAGTAAACTCCAAAATTCACTAAAAGATATGTACTTCCCCCAACATACTAAAATGCGCGGAAGCACCCTTTATATGTTATAAACACGAGATTTATCTCCAAAAAATACTCTTCTTGAAAAGTGAAACGCAAAATTCATCTAATATATTACAGAATTTGACTTTCAATCATAATTAATTCTTGATAATAAATCCGTAAATGAAGGCTGTGTCGCCGACATATCACTATGATCAGAATTGTAGGATAAACTCGTAAGAATATAGGTTGTACATTTTCTCCCAACCCACCGTACCCCAAATACACTGACACATGAAGAATTGATCAGTCTCCAGCCCTACCCCTTATACACTGACACGTGACAGCGTGGATTAGTCTCCCACTTTACCCCAATACACTGACACGTGACAGCGTGGACCAGTCTCCCTTCCTACCCTTATACACTGACACGTGACAGCGTGGATAAGTCTCCCATCCTACCCCAATGCACTGACACGTGACAGCGTGGATAAGTCTCCCACCCTAACCCCAATACACTGACACGTGACAGCTTGGATCAGTCTCCCTTCCTACCCTAATACATTGTAATACACTGACACGTGACAGCTTGGATCAGTCTATATTTCCCTGTTCAAAATACAAATCACGAGATGGGAACAGCAGGTACAATTTGGTTCCCTTACCAGGAAAGCAAACTCCATTACCTTAACTTACTTACTCATTTTGATTTTTTAATCTAACAGCGATGGTCGTGTATAGAGAGCTGACAATCGAATCCACCAATATCTTTATGTTATCCGGATAACCGTCCTCTCCCTTGTACATGTAGTTTTCTGTTACAGATATCTGTTCCGGATAATCGAGGGTCCGTATTATTGATGGTGCGGATCATGGAAGGTCCGGATTATCGAGGGTCAACTACCATATATTGAGTGTGTTATTTGCTATAAAAGAAATGGTGTTTAAGTTACGTGAGAGTATCTAGACTTTTTATATATTGAAACTTTCTTTCAGAGAATTAAAGTTAATTGTTTCATTTTATCAACAATGAGACCTAATTATGATAATATTACACAAGGTTTATAGTTGATGGGATCATGTTTGTGTTTCGTTTAAATACCTTGGTCAGTGTTGGTTACTGTAGACAAGCATCCTTTCATCTTGTTGCTGTTTTCGGTAAATTCTTCTTCTCGAAATAACACGATAATCGGTAAATCATCGTGTACACTATATACTCCGTTCTAACATATCATTAAAATTAAAATTCTGTGATAGAAAAACAAAACGATTCACGAGACATTGGTCAGACACTGTAAGCTGAACAATGATAACAGTTTCGCTTTTTTATTTTCGTCGAAAAATACCCACGCACAATAAACCAACTTCGCAAACGGTGAATGAAAAAAAACACACTTCGAAATTTCCGAAATAAGAACACAAGTCGTTCCCTTTTTAAATTGTAATCAATATTTTGAAATATATATAAAATGGATGTCTTTAGCGTAGATTTATATTGACTATATTATATAGTTAATATAAATCTATGCTAAAGATATCAATTCGATATATTATACATCACGGAACCCAGACAAGTTAGATTACGCATTATTTCAAGTAGAACACGCCTGGAGCTTGTCATGATACAGGCGTGTAGCCCTGGTAAATACCGCTCGGCTAGAGAGATCTTCTCTTTAGCTCGATCGAGTTCAAGTTCAAGTTCAATTTATTCCAAGGACCTATCGACCCATAAGTGAAAATAACAACATGGTAATGCATAGATATACAATAAAACAGTTACATGGTCGGAGAGTGTTCAACATGATATTGTAAGCTTATACATCTCAATAGTTTAACAAAATAATATTTAACTATTAACCTTTTCTGCCCTTTTTCTAAAAGCTAAATGGATAAATTTACCAGTTTTATTTAGTTCTTTTACATTATTCACACTTAATAATTTGACTAATTTGAAAACACTGGGCTTTCTGTAATAATAATTTTTAATATATTGTTGACGAAGATCAGAGTAAAATTGACATTGTAGTAAAAATGATACTCGTCTTCAATTTCCTCTAAATTACAACAAGCGCACAATCTGTTAGCCCTAGGAACGTTATGTTTTCTGCCATACTCTATATTTAAATTATGTGACGAAAGTCTTAATTTAGCTAGACACTTTTTTTATAAATACTATCAATGGACTTACTTAGATGAAATTGTAAACAAAAATTATCGACTAAATGTTTATATACTACTCCTCGTGATGTAGCATTAATTCTATTAATGATTTCTTGCTGATACACATCCTTAATTCTATTTTCTATAACACTATAAGTATAACAATCAGTTGCAGTATCATGCCAGAGATAAGAAAGTCCTACTTTATCAAGTTTCTTTTACAATGTTAATTATCCATTCATCATTCGACTCAATTCTCTGTTCCAAACATGCTTTTAATATACAATTTGAAGTACTTTTCAGTTTAAGCCAATACTTAATTTTTTTTAGTTTCCTGATAATATATAATGGGAATCTGCCCAACTCCAAATACAGAAAATCGGCTGAGTATCAGACTAGTAAGCCGGATGTCCCGGGTACGATCCCTAAAGGTGGCAGTGTTTAAAATGTGATTGAGCATGCGCTCTGTCGCACGTGGCTTCATTATGTGTCTAACTATATATGGTAACGGATAAATAAAACATGGCGGTGAAATACTTTCAAATTTCTGTTTAAACGTTAGTGGTCAACATAACGAACAGAGAAAGATGACAGGAACCGGAAGTGTTATTTAAACAGGAAGTGGCCAGTGGGGTGCATGCTGGGTACTTACTGTGATCTTCTCCGCGTCTTCGTGCTCTATGTCTTGTGAAAATACCGCATGACAATCAAAATATCAAACGCAGATTTTTATTTATTTATTAAGTAAATATCACACAATACAAAGAAACACAGGTGTCAATCACAATGGCAAAAGAAAATAACAACAGTTATTCCAAGGTCGAACTGTTGTTCGCCAACTCTCGGCTGTAGTCAACAATGGCGACAAATGGAGATTGGGTAGAACAGAGACCTATATACTATAGGTCTCTGGGTAGAAGCAGGTCTCTGGGTAGAAGGTAGGACGACTATGCCGTGGTTTGCGCATTAACATCGTAAATAGCCACATGGAATGCTGGGCACCGATCTTTAACACTATGTCATTTTTTTTGTATATAGACGAACGCACGTAAATTCAAAACCAGAATAAATTGCTGCGAACCAGGGACGAAATGACTATTGGTCCGCTTCCTGATTTGACTTGGCATTGTCACAACCACATGTATTTGTTTTGTTTTTTTCCTCAAGTAGAAGTTTAAATATAATTTTAGACTTCATGTGGAATAAATGTCGGTATTTCCCCTTTGACCAGTGTGAGAATCGTACAGGATTTTACATAAATCGGCCATACTTACACATACCAGAGACATATATACAGACTCTGCACATACATACCTTTCAGCTATCTTCTCTTTGTATTTCACCAACCAAAACGCGGTTTTTGGGATCGTTATTTTTAGAACATTCAAGTAAAGGAAAGATATGAAATAGAAAGTCAACAGTAATAACGAGACATGCACGTGCCCGTTACACGTATACGTAGTTATTTACTTCAGGAAGAAATTATATAATTGGGGGAAATTTAACTTATTATAACAACTATCTGTATCCTACTGCATTTGTTTTAACGTCCTATTAACAGCCAGGGTCATTTAAGGACGTGCCAGGTTTGGAGGTGGAGGAAAGCCGGAGTACCCGGAGAAAAACCACGGTTAGTACCTGACAACTGCCCCACGTAGGATTCGAACTCGCAACCATACTAAATACAAATGACCGTATAAATCGTCAATTACAAAGCATGCAGTGACGCCTGTTCGTTAGGTCATTCCCAATGTATCAATGAAATTCATTACAAAACTTGA
>NW_022980907.1:0-12486 GCF_902652985.1 Pecten maximus
AGTTTGTAACCACGCGTCCGCGGTAGCGTGGTTAATTGTTCACCAATGGAAGTTTTGCCGAAATCATTACGTTTTACTGTTGATCACATCCCACTGGAGGTGGCCAAAAAGATCCGACACTCCTAGCAGCTCTAGAAATGACGTCAGAACTGCACGTTGAGTGTCACCGTATTCCGTAGTATTGTAACCACGCGTCCGCGGTAGCGTGGTTAATTGTTCATCCAATGGAAGTTTGCCGAAATCATTACGTTTTACTGTTGATCACATCCCACTGGAGGTGCCAAAAAGATCCGACTCTCCTAGCAGCTCTAGAAATGACGTCAGAACTGCACGTTGAGTGTCACCGTATTCCGTAGTATTGTAACCACGCGTCCGCGGTAGCGTGTTAATTGTTCACCAATGGAAAGTTTTGCCGAAATCATTACGTTTACTGTTGATCACATCCCACTGGAGGTGTCCAAAAGATCCGAACTCCTAGCAGCTCTAGAAATGACGTCAGAACTGCACGTTGAGTGTCACCGTATTCCGTAGTATTGTAACCACGCGTCCGCGGTAGCGTGGTTAATTGTTCACCAATGGAAGTTTTGCCGAAATCATTACGTTTACTGTTGATCACATCCCACTGGAGGTGTCCAAAAAGATCCGACACTCCTAGTAGCTCTAGAAATGACGTCAGAACTGCACGTTGAGTGTCACCGTATTCCGTAGTATTGTAACCACGCGTCCGCGTAGCGTGGTTAATTGTTCACCAATGGAAGTTTTGCCGAATTCATTACGTTTTACTGTTGATCACATCCACTGGAGGTGTCCAAAAAGATCCGACACTCCTAGCAGCTCTAGAAATGACGTCAGAACTGCACGTTGAGTGTCACCGTATTCCGTAGTATTGTAACCACGCGTCCGCGGTAGCGTGGTTAATTGTTCACCAATGGAAGTTTTGCCGAAATCATTACGTTTTACTGTTGATCACATCCCACTGGAGGTGGCCAAAAAGATCCGACACTCCTAGCAGCTCTAGAAATGACGTCAGAACTGCACGTTGAGTGTCACCGTATTCCGTAGTATTGTAACCACGCGTCCGCGGTAGCGTGGTTAATTGTTCACCAATGGAAGTTTTGCCGAAATCATTACGTTTTACTGTTGATCACATCCCACTGGAGGTGTCCAAAAGATCCGACACTCCTAGCAGCTCTAGAAATGACGTCAGAACTGCACGTTGAGTGTCACCGTATTCCGTAGTATTGTCACCACGCGTCCGCGGTAGCGTGGTTAATTGTTCACCAATGGAAGTTTTGCCGAAATCATTACGTTTTACTGTTGATCACATCCCACTGGAGGTGGCCAAAAAGATCCGACTCTCTAGCAGCTCTAGAAATGACGTCAGAACTGCACGTTGAGTGTCACCGTATTCCGTAGTATTGTAACCACGCGTCCGCGGTAGCGTGGTTAATTGTTCACCAATGGAAGTTTTGCGAAATCATTACGTTTTACTGTTGATCACATCCCACTGGAGGTGTCCAAAAGATCCGACACTCCTAGCAGCTCTAGAAATGACGTCAGAACGGCACGTTGAGTGTCACCGTATTCCGTAGTATTGTAACCACGCGTCCGCGGTAGCGTGGTTAATTGTTCACCAATGGAAGTTTTGCCGAAATCATTACGTTTTACTGTTGATCACATCCCACTGGAGGTGTCCAAAAGATCCGACACTCCTAGCAGCTCTAGAAATGACGTCAGAACTGCACGTTGAGTGTCACCGTATTCCGTAGTATTGTAACCACGCGTCCGCGGTAGCGTGGTTAATTGTTCACCAATGGAAGTTTTGCCGAAATCATTACGTTTTACTGTTGATCACATCCCACTGGAGGTGTCCAAAAAGATCCGACCTCCTAGCAGCTCTAGAATGACGTCAGAACTGCACGTTGAGTGTCACCGTTATTCCGTAGTATTGTAACCACGCGTCCGCGGTAGCGTGGTTAATTGTTCACCAATGGAAGTTTTGCCGAAATCATTACGTTTTACTGTTGATCACATCCCACTGGAGGTGCCCAAAAAGATCCGAAGCTCCTAGCAGCTCTAGAAATGACGTCAGAACTGCACGTTGAGTGTCACCGTATTCCGTAGTATTGTAACCACGCGTCCGCGGTAGCGTGGTTAATTGTTCACCAATGGAAGTTTTGCCGAAATCATTACGTTTTACTGTTGATCACATCCCACTGGAGGTGGCCAAAAAGATCCGACACTCCTAGCAGCTCTAGAAATGACGTCAGAACTGCACGTTGAGTGTCACCGTATTCCGTAGTATTGTAACCACGCGTCCGCGGTAGCGTGGTTAATTGTTCATCAATGGAAGTTTTGCCGAAATCATTACGTTTTACTGTTGATCACATCCCACTGGTGGTGTCCAAAAAGATCCGACACTCCTAGTAGCTCTATAAATGACGTCAGAACTGCACGTTGAGTGTCACCGTATTCCGTAGTATTGTAACCACGCGTCCGCGGTAGCGTGGTTAATTGTTCACCAATGGAAGTTTTGCCGAAATCATTTCGTAGTACTGTTGATCACATCCCACTGGAGGTGTCCAAAAAGATCCGACACTCCTAGCAGCTCTAGAAATGACGTCAGAACTGCACGTTGAGTGTCACCGTATTCCGTAGTATTGTAACCACGCGTCCGCGGTAGCGTGGTTAATTGTTCACCAATGGAAGTTTTGCCGAAATCATTACGTTTTACTGTTGATCACATCCCACTGGATGTGTCCAAAAAGATCCGACACTCCTAGCAGCTCTAGAAATGACGTCAGAACTGCACGTTGAGTGTCACCGTATTCCGTAGTATTGTAACCACGCGTCCGCGGTAGCGTGGTTAATTGTTCACCAATGGAAGTTTTGCCGAAATCATTACGTTTTACTGTTGATCACATCCCACTGGAGGTGTCCAAAAAGATCCGACACTCCTAGCAGCTCTAGAAATGACGTCAGAACTGCACGTTGAGTGTCACCGTATTCCGTAGTATTGTAACCACGCGTCCGCGGTAGCGTGGTTAATTGTTCACCAATGGAAGTTTTGCCGAAATCATTACGTTTTACTGTTGATCACATCCCACTGGAGGTGTCCAAAAAGATCCGACACTCCTAGCAGCTCTAGAAATGACGTCAGAACTGCACGTTGAGTGTCACCGTATTCCGTAGTATTGTAACCACGCGTCCGCGGTAGCGTGGTTAATTGTTCACCAATGGAAGTTTTGCCGAAATCATTACGTTTTACTGTTGATCACATCCCACTGGAGGTGTCCAAAAAGATCCGACACTCCTAGCAGCTCTAGAAATGACGTCAGAACTGCACGTTGAGTGTCACCGTATTCCGTAGTATTGTAACCACGCGTCCGCGGTAGCGTGGTTAATTGTTCATCCAATGGAAGTTTTGCCGAAATCATTACGTTTTACTGTTGATCACATCCCACTGGAGGTGTCCCAAAAGATCCGACACTCCTAGCAGCTCTAGAAATGACGTCAGAACTGCACGTTGAGTGTCACCGTATTCCGTAGTATTGTAACCACGCGTCCGCGGTAGCGTGGTTAATTGTTCACCAATGGAAGTTTTGCCGAAATCATTACGTTTTACTGTTGATCACATCCCACTGGATGTGTCCAAAAAGATCCGACACTCCTAGCAGCTCTAGAAATGACGTCAGAACTGCACGTTGAGTGTCACCGTATTCCGTAGTATTGTAACCACGCGTCCGCGTGGTAGCGTGGTTAATTGTTCACCAAGGGAAGTTTTGACGAAATCATTACGTTTTATATTGTTGATCACATCCCCTGGAGGTGCCAAAAAGATCCGAAGCTCCTAGCAGCTCTAGAAATGAACGTCAGAACTGCACGTTGAGTGTCACCGTATTCCGTAGTATTGTAACCACGCGTCCGCGTGGTAGCGTGGTTAATTGTTCATCCAATGGAAGTTTTGCCGAAATCATTACGTTTTACTGTTGATCACATCCCACTGCATGTGTCCAAAAAGATCCGACACTCCTAGCAGCTCTAGAAATGACGTCAGAGCTGCACGTTGAGTGTCACCGTATTCCGTAGTATTGTAACCACGCGTCCGCGGTAGCGTGGTTAATTGTTCACCAATGGAAGTTTTGCCGAAATCATTACGTTTTACTGTTGATCACATCCCACTGGAGGTGTCCAAAAAGATCCGACACTCTAGCAGCTCTAGAAATGACGTCAGAACTGCACGTTGAGTGTCACCGTATTCCGTAGTATTGTAACCACGCGTCCGCGGTAGCGTGGGTTAATTGTTCTCCAATGGAAGTTTTGCCGAAATCATTACGTTTTACTGTTGATCACATCCCACTGGGGTGTCCAAAAGATCCGACACTCCTAGCAGCTCTAGAAATGACGTCAGAACTGCACGTTGAGTGTCACCGTATTCCGTAGTATTGTAACCACGCGTCCGCGGACACGTGGTTAATTGTTCAGCCAATGGAAGTTTTGCCGAAATCATTACGTTTTACTGTTGATCACATCCACTGGAGGTGTCCAAAAAGATCCGACACTCCTAGCAGCTATAGAAATGACGTCAGAACTGCACGTTGAGTGTCACCGTATTCCGTAGTATTGTAACCACGCGTCCGCAGGTAGCGTGGTTAATTGTTCACCAATGGAAGTTTTGCCGAAATCATTACGTTTTACTGTTGATCACATCCCACTGGAGGTGTCCAAAAAGATCCGACACTCCTAGCAGCTCTAGAAATGACGTCAGAACTGCACGTTGAGTGTCACCGTATTCCGTAGTATTGTAACCACGCGTCCGCGGTAGCGTGGTTATTGTTCACCAATGGAAGTTTTGCCGAAATCATTACGTTTTACTGTTGATCACATCCCACTGGAGGTGTCCAAAAAGATCCGACACTCCTAGCAGCTCTAGAAATGACGTCAGAACTGCACGTTGAGTGTCACCGTATTCCGTAGTATTGTAACCACGCGTCCGCGGTAGCATGGTTAATTGTTCTCCAATGGAAGTTTTGCCGAAATCATTACGTTTTACTGTTGATCACATCCCACTGGAGGTGTCCCAAAAAGATCCGACACTCCTAGCAGCTCTAGAAATGACGTCAGAACTGCACGTTGAGTGTCACCCTTATTCCGTAGTATTGTAACCACGCGTCCGCGGTAGCGGTGGTTAATTGTTCACCAATGGAAGTTTGCCGAATCATTTCGTATTACTGTTGATCACATCCCACTGGAGGTGTCCAAAAAGATCCGACACTCCTAGCAGCTATAGAAATGACGCCAGAACTGCACGTTGAGTGTCACCGTATTCCGTAGTATTGTAACCACGCGTCCGCGGTAGGGTGGTTAATTGTTCACCAATGGAAGTTTTGCCGAAATCATTACGTTTTACTGTTGATCACATCCCACTGGAGGTGTCCAAAAAGATCCGACACTCCTAGCAGCTCTAGAAATGACGTCAGAACTGCACGTTGAGTGTCCCCGTATTCCGTAGTATTGTAACCACGCGTCCGCGTTAGCGTGGTTAATTGTTTCACCAATGGAAGTTTGCCGACAATCATTACGTTTTACTGTTGATCACATCCCACTGGATGGTGTCCAAAAGAATCCGACACGCCTAGCAGCTCTAGAAATGACGTCAGAACTGCCGTTGAGTGTCACCGATTTCCGTAGTATTGTAACCACGCGTCCGCGGTAGCGTGGTTAATTGTTCACCAATGGAAAGTTTTGCCGAAATCATTACGGTTTACTGTTGATCACATCCCACTGGGAGTGGCCAAAAAAGATCCGACACTCCTAGCA
The DNA here is from genome assembly GCF_902652985.1 of Pecten maximus. Lineage (NCBI taxonomy): Eukaryota > Metazoa > Mollusca > Bivalvia > Pectinida > Pectinidae > Pecten > Pecten maximus. Next base: position 5,821 of record NW_022980907.1, read on the forward strand.
GCTCTAGAAATGACGTCAGAACTGCACGTTGAGTGTCACCGTATTCCGTAGTATTGTAACCACGCGTCCCGCGGTAGCGTGGTATAATTGTTCACCAATGGATAGTTTTGCCGAAATCATTACGTGTTTAACTGTTCAATCAAATCCCACTGAGGTGTGCCAAAAAGATCCGACACTCCTAGCAGCTCTAGAAATGACGTCAGAACTGCATGTTGAGTGTCACCGTATTCCGTAGTATTGTAACCACGCGTCCGCGGTAGCGTGGTTAATTGTTCACCAATGGAAGTTTTGCCGAAATCATTACGTTTTACTGTTGATCACATCCCACTGGAGGTGTCCAAAAAGATCCGACACTCCTAGCAGCTCTAGAAATGACGTCAGAACTGCACGTTGAGTGTCACCGTATTCCGTAGTATTGTAACCACGCGTCCGCGGTAGCGTGGTTAATTGTTCACCAATGGAAGTTTTGCCGAAATCATTACGTTTTACTGTTGATCACATCCCACTGGAGGTGTCCAAAAAGATCCGACACTCCTAGCAGCTCTAGAAATGACGTCAGAACTGCACGTTGAGTGTCACCGTATTCCGTAGTATTGTAACCACGCGTCCGCGGTAGCGTGGTTAATTGTTCACCAATGGAAGTTTTGCCGAAATCATTACGTTTTACTGTTGATCACATCCCACTGGAGGTGTCCAAAAAGATCCGACACTCCTAGCAGCTCTAGAAATGACGTCAGAACTGCACGTTGAGTGTCACCGTATTCCGTAGTATTGTAACCACGCGTCCGCGGTAGCGTGGTTAATTGTTCACCAATGGAAGTTTTGCCGAAATCATTACGTTTTACTGTTGATCACATCCCACTGGAGGTGTCCAAAAAGATCCGACACTCCTAGCAGCTCTAGAAATGACGTCAGAACTGCACGTTGAGTGTCACCGTATTCCGTAGTATTGTAACCACGCGTCCGCGGTAGCGTGGTTAATTGTTCACCAATGGAAGTTTTGCCGAAATCATTACGTTTTACTGTTGATCACATCCCACTGGAGGTGTCCAAAAAGATCCGACACTCCTAGCAGCTCTAGAAATGACGTCAGAACTGCACGTTGAGTGTCACCGTATTCCGTAGTATTGTAACCACGCGTCCGCGGTAGCGTGGTTAATTGTTCACCAATGGAAGTTTTGCCGAAATCATTACGTTTTACTGTTGATCACATCCCACTGGAGGTGTCCAAAAAGATCCGACACTCCTAGCAGCTCTAGAAATGACGTCAGAACTGCACGTTGAGTGTCACCGTATTCCGTAGTATTGTAACCACGCGTCCGCGGTAGCGTGGTTAATTGTTCACCAATGGAAGTTTTGCCGAAATCATTACGTTTTACTGTTGATCACATCCCACTGGAGGTGTCCAAAAAGATCCGACACTCCTAGCAGCTCTAGAAATGACGTCAGAACTGCACGTTGAGTGTCACCGTATTCCGTAGTATTGTAACCACGCGTCCGCGGTAGCGTGGTTAATTGTTCACCAATGGAAGTTTTGCCCGAAATCATTACGTTTTACTGTTGATCACATCCCACTGGAGGTGTCCAAAAAGATCCGACACTCCTAGCAGCTCTAGAAATGACGTCAGAACTGCACGTTGAGTGTCACCGTATTCCGTAGTATTGTAACCACGCGTCCGCGGTAGCGTGGTTAATTGTTCACCAATGGAAGTTTTGCCGAAATCATTACGTTTTACTGTTGATCACATCCCACTGGAGGTGTCCAAAAAGATCCGACACTCCTAGCAGCTCTAGAAATGACGTCAGAACTGCACGTTGAGTGTCACCGTATTCCGTAGTATTGTAACCACGCGTCCGCGGTAGCGTGGTTAATTGTTCACCAATGGAAGTTTTGCCGAAATCATTACGTTTTACTGTTGATCACATCCCACTGGAGGTGTCCAAAAAGATCCGACACTCCTAGCAGCTCTAGAAATGACGTCAGAACTGCACGTTGAGTGTCACCGTATTCCGTAGTATTGTAACCACGCGTCCGCGGTAGCGTGGTTAATTGTTCACCAATGGAAGTTTTGCCGAAATCATTACGTTTTACTGTTGATCACATCCCACTGGAGGTGTCCAAAAAGATCCGACACTCCTAGCAGCTCTAGAAATGACGTCAGAACTGCACGTTGAGTGTCACCGTATTCCGTAGTATTGTAACCACGCGTCCGCGGTAGCGTGGTTAATTGTTCACCAATGGAAGTTTTGCCAAAATCATTACGTTTTACTGTTGATCACATCCCACTGGAGGTGTCCAAAAAGATCCGACACTCCTAGCAGCTCTAGAAATGACGTCAGAACTGCACGTTGAGTGTCACCGTATTCCGTAGTATTGTAACCACGCGTCCGCGGTAGCGTGGTTAATTGTTCACCAATGGAAGTTTTGCCGAAATCATTACGTTTTACTGTTGATCACATCCCACTGGAGGTGTCCAAAAAGATCCGACACTCCTAGCAGCTCTAGAAATGACGTCAGAACTGCACGTTGAGTGTCACCGTATTCCGTAGTATTGTAACCACGCGTCCGCGGTAGCGTGGTTAATTGTTCACCAATGGAAGTTTTGCCGAAATCATTACGTTTTACTGTTGATCACATCCCACTGGAGGTGTCCAAAAAGATCCGACACTCCTAGCAGCTCTAGAAATGACGTCAGAACTGCACGTTGAGTGTCACCGTATTCCGTAGTATTGTAACCACGCGTCCGCGGTAGCGTGGTTAATTGTTCACCAATGGAAGTTTTGCCGAAATCATTACGTTTTACTGTTGATCACATCCCACTGGAGGTGTCCAAAAAGATCCGACACTCCTAGCAGCTCTAGAAATGACGTCAGAACTGCACGTTGAGTGTCACCGTATTCCGTAGTATTGTAACCACGCGTCCGCGGTAGCGTGGTTAATTGTTCACCAATGGAAGTTTTGCCGAAATCATTACGTTTTACTGTTGATCACATCCCACTGGAGGTGTCCAAAAAGATCCGACACTCCTAGCAGCTCTAGAAATGACGTCAGAACTGCACGTTGAGTGTCACCGTATTCCGTAGTATTGTAACCACGCGTCCGCGGTAGCGTGGTTAATTGTTCACCAATGGAAGTTTTGCCGAAATCATTACGTTTTACTGTTGATCACATCCCACTGGAGGTGTCCAAAAAGATCCGACACTCCTAGCAGCTCTAGAAATGACGTCAGAACTGCACGTTGAGTGTCACCGTATTCCGTAGTATTGTAACCACGCGTCCGCGGTAGCGTGGTTAATTGTTCACCAATGGAAGTTTTGCCGAAATCATTACGTTTTACTGTTGATCACATCCCACTGGAGGTGTCCAAAAAGATCCGACACTCCTAGCAGCTCTAGAAATGACGTCAGAACTGCACGTTGAGTGTCACCGTATTCCGTAGTATTGTAACCACGCGTCCGCGGTAGCGTGGTTAATTGTTCACCAATGGAAGTTTTGCCGAAATCATTACGTTTTACTGTTGATCACATCCCACTGGAGGTGTCCAAAAAGATCCGACACTCCTAGCAGCTCTAGAAATGACGTCAGAACTGCACGTTGAGTGTCACCGTATTCCGTAGTATTGTAACCACGCGTCCGCGGTAGCGTGGTTAATTGTTCACCAATGGAAGTTTTGCCGAAATCATTACGTTTTACTGTTGATCACATCCCACTGGAGGTGTCCAAAAAGATCCGACACTCCTAGCAGCTCTAGAAATGACGTCAGAACTGCACGTTGAGTGTCACCGTATTCCGTAGTATTGTAACCACGCGTCCGCGGTAGCGTGGTTAATTGTTCACCAATGGAAGTTTTGCCGAAATCATTACGTTTTACTGTTGATCACATCCCACTGGAGGTGTCCAAAAGATCCGACACTCCTAGCAGCTCTAGAAATGACGTCAGAACTGCACGTTGAGTGTCACCGTATTCCGTAGTATTGTAACCACGCGTCCGCGGTAGCGTGGTTAATTGTTCACCAATGGAAGTTTTGCCGAAATCATTACGTTTTACTGTTGATCACATCCCACTGGAGGTGTCCAAAAAGATCCGACACTCCTAGCAGCTCTAGAAATGACGTCAGAACTGCACGTTGAGTGTCACCGTATTCCGTAGTATTGTAACCACGCGTCCGCGGTAGCGTGGTTAATTGTTCACCAATGGAAGTTTTGCCGAAATCATTACGTTTTACTGTTGATCACATCCCACTGGAGGTGTCCAAAAAGATCCGACACTCCTAGCAGCTCTAGAAATGACGTCAGAACTGCACGTTGAGTGTCACCGTATTCCGTAGTATTGTAACCACGCGTCCGCGGTAGCGTGGTTAATTGTTCACCAATGGAAGTTTTGCCGAAATCATTACGTTTTACTGTTGATCACATCCCACTGGAGGTGTCCAAAAAGATCCGACACTCCTAGCAGCTCTAGAAATGACGTCAGAACTGCACGTTGAGTGTCACCGTATTCCGTAGTATTGTAACCACGCGTCCGCGGTAGCGTGGTTAATTGTTCACCAATGGAAGTTTTGCCGAAATCATTACGTTTTACTGTTGATCACATCCCACTGGAGGTGTCCAAAAAGATCCGACACTCCTAGCAGCTCTAGAAATGACGTCAGAACTGCACGTTGAGTGTCACCGTATTCCGTAGTATTGTAACCACGCGTCCGCGGTAGCGTGGTTAATTGTTCACCAATGGAAGTTTTGCCGAAATCATTACGTTTTACTGTTGATCACATCCCACTGGAGGTGTCCAAAAAGATCCGACACTCCTAGCAGCTCTAGAAATGACGTCAGAACTGCACGTTGAGTGTCACCGTATTCCGTAGTATTGTAACCACGCGTCCGCGGTAGCGTGGTTAATTGTTCACCAATGGAAGTTTTGCCGAAATCATTACGTTTTACTGTTGATCACATCCCACTGGAGGTGTCCCAAAAAGATCCGACACTCCTAGCAGCTCTAGAAATGACGTCAGAACTGCACGTTGAGTGTCACCGTATTCCGTAGTATTGTAACCACGCGTCCGCGGTAGCGTGGTTAATTGTTCACCAATGGAAGTTTTGCCGAAATCATTACGTTTTACTGTTGATCACATCCCACTGGAGGTGTCCAAAAAGATCCGACACTCCTAGCAGCTCTAGAAATGACGTCAGAACTGCACGTTGAGTGTCACCGTATTCCGTAGTATTGTAACCACGCGTCCGCGGTAGCGTGGTTAATTGTTCACCAATGGAAGTTTTGCCGAAATCATTACGTTTTACTGTTGATCACATCCCACTGGAGGTGTCCAAAAAGATCCGACACTCCTAGCAGCTCTAGAAATGACGTCAGAACTGCACGTTGAGTGTCACCGTATTCCGTAGTATTGTAACCACGCGTCCGCGGTAGCGTGGTTAATTGTTCACCAATGGAAGTTTTGCCGAAATCATTACGTTTTACTGTTGATCACATCCCACTGGAGGTGTCCAAAAAGATCCGACACTCCTAGCAGCTCTAGAAATGACGTCAGAACTGCACGTTGAGTGTCACCGTATTCCGTAGTATTGTAACCACGCGTCCGCGGTAGCGTGGTTAATTGTTCACCAATGGAAGTTTTGCCGAAATCATTACGTTTTACTGTTGATCACATCCCACTGGAGGTGTCCAAAAAGATCCGACACTCCTAGCAGCTCTAGAAATGACGTCAGAACTGCACGTTGAGTGTCACCGTATTCCGTAGTATTGTAACCACGCGTCCGCGGTAGCGTGGTTAATTGTTCACCAATGGAAGTTTTGCCGAAATCATTACGTTTTACTGTTGATCACATCCCACTGGAGGTGTCCAAAAAGATCCGACACTCCTAGCAGCTCTAGAAATGACGTCAGAACTGCACGTTGAGTGTCACCGTATTCCGTAGTATTGTAACCACGCGTCCGCGGTAGCGTGGTTAATTGTTCACCAATGGAAGTTTTGCCGAAATCATTACGTTTTACTGTTGATCACATCCCACTGGAGGTGTCCCAAAAGATCCGACACTCCTAGCAGCTCTAGAAATGACGTCAGAACTGCACGTTGAGTGTCACCGTATTCCGTAGTATTGTACCAATCGTGTCCGCGGTAGCGTGGTTAATGTTCACCAATGGAAGTTTGCCGAAATCATTACGTTTTACTGTTGATCACATCCCACTGGGGGTGTCCAAAAAGATCCGACACTCCTAGCAGCTCTAGAATAATGTACGTCAGAAATGCACAGTTAAGTAGTGCACCGGAAGTCCGTAGTAGTTGTTAACCACATTCGGTGCCGCGGTAGCGGGTGGTAATTGGTCACCAATGGGAAGTGTGTGCGAAATCAATTACTTTTACTGTGATTCACATCCACTGGGAGGTTCCAATAAAGATCCGACTCTCCTAGCAGCTCTAAGTGACGTCAGAACTGCATGTTGATGTCACCGTATCCGTAGTATTGTAACCACCGCGTGCGATTTTCCGGGGCTGGCTATGAGGTCAGATAAGCAGCTCTAGAACTTTGTACGTCACAGCAACTATGCGAAGTTTTGCCGAACATTCACTTGTGTATGTTTGTAATCCCATTTCCCACTTATGTTACACAACCTGAGTTCCAAAAAGATCCGATCTTTCTAGAAAAGACGT
>NW_022980908.1:0-12524 GCF_902652985.1 Pecten maximus
TAGGCAAATAAATATTTTATTCAGTAATTCTTCTGCACAATGCTACTGATATGGTTTGGATAATAACTAAATGTCGATATCGATGCACGCATCGAACATAACCTGTTTTGACGAAGTGGTAACCAATGATTAGATAATGTTGTACATCGTGTCAAATCAATATGCAAGTTCAAACACTCAAACTTTTATTACGGGAAAATCACAAAAATACCCTAAAATCAATTAAAAATTTTCGATTTTTTTGAATTTTTATATGCATATATGCGGGAGTCAGTGTTTTAGTCGATGCAAATACACGGGATTAAAATACAAAGATAAAGAAGAAAAAAATCGGGACATGATAATTTTATGCAAATAAGCGGGATATGCAAATAAGCGATATGCAAATAAGTGGGCTTCTGTGTACTCGGTACAAGAACCGTACCGACATTCGTTTCACAAAATACCGGTATTTGCAAGAAAAAAAACATTAAAATCTGACGTAAAAAACTCGACAAAACAGTTATTTTGTTCAGTTGTTTCAATCACTTACTAAAATGATGTCGCAACTTTACCTCTATTTTCTATGTAAACATCTATCCTAGCTTTACTTGTAGTTTCGTATCCATATGTCTCATTTTTAGCTCACCTGCCCGAAGGGCAAGTGAGCTTATGCCGTGGCGCGGCGTCCGTCGTCCGTCCGTCGTCCGTCCGGCGTCAACTTTCCATTCAAGCAACTTCTTCTCAATAACCAAAAGGCCTAGAGACCTAAAATTGGGCCTGTAGCATGCTGGGGTGAAGGGCTACCAAGTTTGTTCAAATGAATGACCTTGACCTTCATTCAAGGTCACAGGAGTCAAAAAGGCTAAAATCTTCAAACGACTTCTTCTCAACAACCAACAGTCCCAGGGAGTTGATATTGGGTCTGTAGCATGCTGGGGTGAAGGGCTACCAAGTTTGTTCAAATGAATGACCTTGACTTTCATTCAAGGTCACAGGAGTCAAAAAGGCTAAAATCTTTAAACGACTTCTTCTCAATAACCAAGAGTCCCAGGGAGTTGATATTGGGTCTGTAGCATGCTCGGGTGAAGGGCTACCAAGTTTGTTCAAATGAATGACCTTGACTTTCATTCAAGGTCACAGGGGTCAAAAAGGCTAAAATCTTTAAACGACTTCTTCTCAATAACCAAGAGTCCCAGGGAGTTGATATTGGGTCTGTAGCATGCTGGGGTGAAGGGCTACCAAGTTTGTTCAAGTGAATGGCCTTGACCTTCATTCAAGGTCACAGGGGCCAAAAAGGCTAAAATCTTTAAACGACTTCTTCTCGATAACCAACAGTCCCAGAGACCTAATATTTGGCCTGTAGCATGCTGGGGTAAAGGGCTACCAAGTTTGTTCAAATGAATGACCTTGACTTTCATTCAAGGTCACAGGAGTCAAAAAGGCTAAAATCTTTAAACGACTTCTTCTCAATAACCAAGAGTCCCAGAGACCTAATATTTGGCCTGTAGCATGCTGGGGTGAAGGGCTACCAAGTTTGTTCAAATGAATGACCTTGACTTTCATTCAAGGTCACAGGAGTCAAAAAGGCTAAAATCTTTAAACGACTTCTTCTCAATAACCAAGAGTCCCAGAGACCTAATATTTGGCCTGTAGCATGCTGGGGTGAAGGGCTACCAAGTTTGTTCAAATGAATGACCTTGACTTTCATTCAAGGTCACAGGAGTCAAAAAGGCTAAAATCTTTAAACGACTTCTTCTCAATAACCAAGAGTCCCAGAGAGTTGATATTGGGTCTGTAGCATGCTGGGGTAAAGGGCTACCAAGTTTGTTCAAATGAATGACCTTGACCTTCATTCAAGGTCACGTCGATCAAGTATGCTTAAATCTTTAAATGACTTTTAGTGAAAAGCCAAAGTGCAGAGAGACATTATATTGGTCCTGTAGCATGCTTTCAAATAACTGCAGGATCCATATATGAAAAGATCACTGCATTGCAGGTGAGCGATTTGGGCCCATTGGGCCCTTGTTGTTGTGTGTGTTGAAAAGTCGAAATCAGAAATCAATAACTTACAAAAGATTTAATTATCTCTTTAGATGTCATATTTCATATTTTTGTATCAAAATATGTAATTAAAATCAACGATCACGTGATCCGTCTGTTCACGTCTGATCACATGATCAATCGGTCAAAATGGGAGCGCCTTTTGGATACGGGCTTCATCCGAAACTCTGTAGTTTGATGTTTGTCACTAGAGTATTTATCAACACGAATTAAAGGCAAGTTGTTAATCTGTTTGTTCACATGTTTACCTTATTTTTTCTTTAATTACTTTGTTTACGATTAACGTTAGTGATTCAGAGCCTGATCAGACTGCATCATTAGAACGAAGTCATACCCTTCCTACACTGCTCTGAGACAGACCTATTGTCGTCCAGATCTACGTTATCGCAGCTAATATTTCATAAAAAAACATGTATCATGGATCAGTGATAGTATGCTGAAATCCGATCGTTTATCTTATAAAGCTAACAAAACTATCGTATCTGTTAGTCGTAGTGGTCATTCCGACATTCGTGATGTTTACTGCACTCTTCCCTCTCAAAGAATATACAGAATGTGGAATTTTTGGAATAATATTAACTGCAGTTGGTTATAGTATTAATAATAAATACTCATACCATAGACATCTACATTCAGTTCTTATAACTAATTACAATTGGAATATTTTCAAATCTAAATGGTCCATCATTAGGGAGTACCCCAACTGGAAAGGCATTTCATGACAATTTTTACAACTGATGATTTAACCAGCTTGTCTTAATCTTCAGCTATAAATGTAACATTTTCAAATTATTTTATGTAATGTACACAAAGCTGTGAAACTTTTGTGTTATATTGATAAATAGTCTGAGTTTTCTCTGGCCCTGTCACCATATCTGGTGTAGGGCCGGAGCGCGCTACTATATGAAAACGTGGAATTATATCCGACACTGTTTAGTGTCTCTAAGAATTTGGTGCAAATACAATAAAATCAGATGTGACATAACACCTACCTTACATATATGGATAAATCATATATCTATTTACCCAAGAACACCCATTTAGTCCCATCCATGTGTTTTATTTCGTCCGTATAAATTTATAAATAATGAATTTTTGAATTTAATATAATTCACACAGGTTTTGGGAAATATATGATAAGCTTAGTTTTTTTAATTTAAACTAAGTAAGAAGAAAAACACAATAAAGCATATGTGGTCTTTTTGGTCCATTGCGTTCCGAATCCGGTGGTGACAGGGCCAGAGTAAAATTGGGCTAATTAATAAAATGAAAAATAATTTTAGATAATCAAAATGTTTACCAATTGCATACCATATACTATTTTTTGAAGTATATATTTATGTATATATATATATCATTAATATCTTCAATAAATATTAATATTGCTGTGAAATTGTTTATATTGTAACCCTGGTATTAATACTAGCCGCAATACAGCCCTACCGCTCAGCTAGAGAGATCTTCTCTTTAGCCAAATTGGTTGAGTGTAAGACTAGTAAGCTAGAGGCTCGGCTTCGATCCCTAGCGGAGGCAGTGATTTAAATTTAATTAAGCATGCGCTCTGTTTACAATATTTATCACAGGGGGCAAGGGAGGACCAACGTCACAAAAAGTGATTGTTAGATAAATAATCTTACGATGGTGGGCTAATAAATGGACAAAAATGTTTTAGCTAACTCCTGTTATGTATGCAGACATTCAGCGTACAATGTGTCTGTCAAAGGTATTGTTCAAAACTGTAAAACTTCTTACATTGTAGAGATGAAACACACACATATATATATACACACACACATTTATGCTGACAATGTTATTATAATACAGTATGTATATGATCCTTTGACAGGCGGCTCATAATACAAAAAACACAATATAACTCATCATAATTATAATTGTATAGCTCTATTTTTTCGTTGAAAGAACATTGTGTTTGGTAATTCCATTGTTAATTTAATTCATACTCAAAAGTTTTAACTTATAATGACTATGTGCTGTCATGAATTCAACATATCAACAATTATGTGTTCTTGTTATTTCTGTTTCTAATTGAATTACATGTATACTTAAGTGTACAGATTAATTCTTAAATGTAAAAATACATTGTAAATGTTTAATAAAAATTTAACCTGTCATGTTAAACAATATTAATAGAACCATGTGAATAACAATACTATTCTAATACACAACCGTATAATTGACAGTTGTTTGTAGATCAGTATAATAATTAGTCTTTGATAATGCAATTCAATAGTACTAGTCTCTGTGAACTGGACAAGTGGAAGCTTGAAACTTAATTGGACAGTTAAGACCGTCATCAGGATGGTTAAAAGCATTATGTTCATCAGGACGGTTTAAACACCTAACTATGAATGTTAACTACTAAAACAGAAATTTGTTTGAAACACTTAAGTAGGAATGTTAAACAACCTAACTAAAAGTGTTGACTTTAAAGACTGAAGTGGATATGTTTAAATACTCTAGTAGAAGTTTGTTTGAAACTTCAATATGGTTAAAACCATTGTGTACATCAAGACAGTTAAACCATTACACTGTGTGTCCATCAGGATTGAAACCATTTCATCTAATTGGCCTTTAAACTCTTGAGAAGAAACGTTTAACTACTCAAAACCTCACTCTTGAATGTATATATCAACAATCATGTTGATATCAGTTTAATCATTCTTCTTGCTTTATTTCAAATATCACCTTTTCATCTGATTAACGCCTCCCTCAGTACTTTCAGTACTTTGATTAGAACTGGTGTCAGTTTAATGGTTCCAGTGTGTCATAGGAACTACTGATCTATATAAGAACCAAGAACATTTGGTTTCTTAGAATTCTAATAAGGATACCCCGTCTGGTTTATTTTCGATCTGAATCTATATATTAGCCTGGGAGTATAGACATCGAGAAAATTGCTCTCGATTTAGACTGTGTTTCAACCAACACCATCTTGGATAATGTGGTTCTCAGAAAGATTGCGCTGTGATTATTGTATTTCTGGTTATTAAGTTATATGGTAATACCGAAAGTACTGTCAACTTATACTGACAATTTTTAACCTATATTGATAGAAACAAAATGCGACGGCTCAACTTCAGTCCAACAATATGTTTCTGTTTGATTTGTATCATATATAGAGTCTTCTAAAAATTGAATGAGGTGCGTGAAAAAGCCAGAGGCCGCGGATTGTTTCTGACAGATGTCTTTGGTGCAGCCTCAACAGACTGGTAGTGAAAATTAGATAAGGTTTAATTATCAACCAGGCAACATAACAACATTTGATGAAGCGGAGGGGAGGAGAAACTGTCCCATAGGCTTCTCTGGCTGGAAATCAATGCCTCTGTGTACAGACGGGTCATTATTGTTCATTCATACTTATAAGGTATGTTGTAAAGCTCCCGTGAAATTTAAAAGAAAATTCTCTTAGTTAGACCCTCCCGAGGAAGGTCTTGAGATGGGAATTGTAAATTAATGGTTCCAGACGGGGAAATTCATGTTCTTCGTCTCTTAACAATACCTGGTATCTCCCATACTGTTGTTATTTTAGGAAATATTTCTAGGTCATAAAGTACGAAAAGACTGCATTCATTTGGAAAAAAGGTGAAACAATATTACAGTATGTGTTAGGAATGAGGAAATAAGCTGATGGGTTTACACACCAGGTGATGGAACACAGTTTAAAAAGTCTCCATGAATATATCCTGATTAGGGTATCGTTCATTTATGACTTTGCAATAAAAGAATGTTATCCTTGAAGGACTGGTTCAGATCTGAAGATGTAACTAGATTATAAGAAGTAGAATCATTTTAAGGATATGTTGAGGTGAGAATATCTTTTTTTGTGCTAAACGAGGAGAATTTAATTTTCACACAATAAAATAAAGTGTTAGATGCTCTAATTTGCATTTGTTAAAGATCAAGGGGTTTCCTTTCACCACAATGGTGCACTCAAAGACATAGTTCACAATTCACATAGAAAGGTTACGGTTCTCCTAGTTTACTATTCACACAGAGAAGTAAGGTTCCCCCAGTTTACTATTCACACAGAGAAGTAAAGTTCTCCCAGTTTACTATTCACACAGAGAAGTAAGGTTCTCCAAGTTTACTATTGACACAGAGAAGTAAGGTTCTCCCAGTTTACTATTGACACAGAGAAGTAAGGTTCTCCTAGTTTACTATTGACACAGAGAAGTAAGGTTCTCCCAGTTTACTATTGACACAGAGAAGTAAGGTTCTCCCAGTTTACTATTCACACAGAGAAGTAAGGTTCTCCTAGTTTACTATTCACACAGAGAAGTAAGGTTTTCCCAGTTTACTATTCACACAGAGAAGTAAGGTTCTCCCAGTTTACTATTCACACAGAGAAATAAGGTTCTCCCAAGTTTACTATTCACACAGAGAAGTAAGGTTCTCCCAGTTTACTATTCACACAGAGGAGTAAGGTTCTCCAAGTTTACTATTCACACAGAGAAGTAAGGTTCTCTTAGTTTACTATTCACACAGAGAAGTAAGGTTCTCCAAGTTTACTATTCACACAGAGAAGTAAGGTTCTCGTAGTTTACTATTCACACAGAGAAGTAAGGTTCTCCGAGTTTACTATTCACACAGAGGAGTAAGGTTCTCGTAGTTTACTATTCACACAGAGAAGTAAGGTTCTCCCAGTTTACTATTCACACAGAGAAGTAAGGTTCTCCAAGTTTACTATTCACACAGAGGAGTAAGGTTCTCCCAAGTTTACTATTCACACAGAGGAGTAAGGTTCTCCCAGTTTACTATTCACACAGAGAAGTAAGGTTCTCCAAGTTTACTATTGACACAGAGAAGTAAGGTTCTCCCAGTTTACTATTGACACAGAGAAGTAAGGTTCTCCCAGTTTACTATTGACACAGAGAAGTAAGGTTCTCCTAGTTTACTATTGACACAGAGAAGTAAGGTTCTCCCAGTTTACTATTGACACAGAGAAGTAAGGTTCTCCCAGTTTACTATTCACACAGAGAAGTAAGGTTCTCCTAGTTTACTATTCACACAGAGAAGTAAGGTTTTCCCAGTTTACTATTCACACAGAGAAGTAAGGTTCTCCCAGTTTACTATTCACACAGAGAAGTAAGGTTCTCCCAAGTTTACTATTCACACAGAGAAGTAAGGTTCTCCCAGTTTACTATTCACACAGAGGAGTAAGGTTCTCCAAGTTTACTATTCACACAGAGAAGTAAGGTTCTCTTAGTTTACTATTCACACAGAGAAGTAAGGTTCTCCAAGTTTACTATTCACACAGAGAAGTAAGGTTCTCGTAGTTTACTATTCACACAGAGAAGTAAGGTTCTCCGAGTTTACTATTCACACAGAGGAGTAAGGTTCTCGTAGTTTACTATTCACACAGAGAAGTAAGGTTCTCCCAGTTTACTATTCACACAGAGAAGTAAGGTTCTCCAAGTTTACTATTCACACAGAGGAGTAAGGTTCTCCCAAGTTTACTATTCACACAGAGGAGTAAGGTTCTCCCAGTTTACTATTCACACAGAGAAGTAAGGTTCTCCAAGTTTACTATTGACACAGAGAAGTAAGGTTCTCCCAGTTTACTATTGACACAGAGAAGTAAGGTTCTCCCAGTTTACTATTGACACAGAGAAGTAAGGTTCTCCAAGTTTACTATTGACACAGAGAAGTAAGGTTCTCCCAGTTTACTATTCACACAGAGAAGTAAGGTTCTCCAAGTTTACTATTCACACAGAGAAGTAAGGTTCTCCCAGTTTACTATTGACACAGAGAAGTAAGGTTCTCCCAGTTTACTATTGACACAGAGAAGTAAGGTTCTCCCAGTTTACTATTCACACAGAGAAGTAAGGTTCTCCCAGTTTACTATTGACACAGAGAAGTAAGGTTCTCCTAGTTTACTATTCACACAGAGAAGTAAGGTTCTCCCAGTTTACTATTCACACAGAGAAGTAAGGTTCTCCAAGTTTACTATTCACACAGAGAAGTAAGGTTCTCCTAGTTTACTATTCACACAGAGAAGTAAGGTTCTCCTAGTTTACTATTCACACAGAGAAGTAAGGTTCTCCTAGTTTACTATTCACACAGAGAAGTAAGGTTCTCCCAGTTTACTATTGACACAGAGAAGTAAGGTTCTCCCAGTTTACTATTGACACAGAGAAGTAAAGTTCTCAAAGTTTACTATTCACACAGAGAAGTAAGGTTCTCCTAGTTTACTATTCACACAGAGAAGTAAGGTTCTCCCAGTTTACTATTCACACAGAGAAGTAAGGTTCTCCAAGTTTACTATTCACACAGAGAAGTAAGGTTCTCCTAGTTTACTATTCACACAGAGAAGTAAGGTTCTCCTAGTTTACTATTGACACAGAGAAGTAAGGTTCTCCCAGTTTACTATTGACACAGAGAAGTAAGGTTCTCCTAGTTTACTATTGACACAGAGAAGTAAGGTTCTCCCAGTTTACTATTGACACAGAGAAGTAAGGTTCTCCCAGTTTACTATTCACACAGAGAAGTAAGGTTCTCCTAGTTTACTATTCACACAGAGAAGTAAGGTTTTCCCAGTTTACTATTCACACAGAGAAGTAAGGTTCTCCCAGTTTACTATTCACACAGAGAAGTAAGGTTCTCCCAAGTTTACTATTCACACAGAGAAGTAAGGTTCTCCCAGTTTACTATTCACACAGAGGAGTAAGGTTCTCCAAGTTTACTATTCACACAGAGAAGTAAGGTTCTCTTAGTTTACTATTCACACAGAGAAGTAAGGTTCTCCAAGTTTACTATTCACACAGAGAAGTAAGGTTCTCGTAGTTTACTATTCACACAGAGAAGTAAGGTTCTCCGAGTTTACTATTCACACAGAGAAGTAAGGTTCTCCCAGTTTACTATTCACACAGAGAAGTAAGGTTCTCCAAGTTTACTATTCACACAGAGAAGTAAGGTTCTCCTAGTTTACTATTCACACAGAGAAGTAAGGTTCTCCTAGTTTACTATTCACACAGAGAAGTAAGGTTCTCCTAGTTTACTATTCACACAGAGAAGTAAGGTTCTCCCAGTTTACTATTCACACAGAGAAGTAAGGTTCTCCCAGTTTACTATTCACACAGAGAAGTAAAGTTCTCAAAGTTTACTATTGACACAGAGAAGTAAGGTTCTCCTAGTTTACTATTCACACAGAGAAGTAAGGTTCTCCCAGTTTACTATTCACACAGAGAAGTAAGGTTCTCCAAGTTTACTATTCACACAGAGAAGTAAGGTTCTCCTAGTTTACTATTCACACAGAGAAGTAAGGTTCTCCTAGTTTACTATTCACACAGAGAAGTAAGGTTCTCCCAGTTTACTATTGACACAGAGAAGTAAGGTTTTCCTAGTTTACTATTTACACAGAGAAGTAAGGTTCTCCTAGTTTACTATTCACACAGAGAAGTAAGGTTCTCCCAGTTTACTATTCACACAGAGAAGTAAGGTTCTCCTAGTTTACTATTGACACAGAGAAGTAAGGTTCTCCCAGTTTACTATTCACACAGAGAAGTAAGGTTCTCCAAGTTTACTATTGACACAGAGAAGTAAGGTTCTCCAAGTTTACTATTGACACAGAGAAGTAAGGTTCTCCCAGTTTACTATTCACACAGAGAAGTAAGGTTCTCCCAAGTTTACTATTCATTTTCCTTTTAGTCCCTTAGTCTTTCAGATGTTATTTTTGCATCATGATAAACTTTCAGAGATATGAACAATTAATTTGTTGCCCTGTTTCTATGGAGACAGATTACACAAAATAAAACGCTTTAGTTTGTTCCAAAAAATATACTGTTAAAATTTCATCGCTTAAAATTATAGCAGATGGAAACATAAAAAAGTATAAATATTTCAGTAGGGCTCTCTTGGAAAGTAAAATGACAAGATTGTCAAACTCACTGCTGTGGATATTAGCCAGATTTTGTGTAGACCCTAATTGACAAGATAGGCATGAACAAACCAGAAATTAAGTATATTGATGGTCGGTTTAAATGTCAATCTGTGTTAATCTGCTTCATATTGATGCCTCAAGCTGTCGGCAAGCATTTTATGATGATATTAATTTTCTTTTGGTCCGTTATTACTTGTTTGGCTTTTTGTTGCTTCTGTCATAAAGTGTGAAGCTTTGATGTTGTTTATCCACGCAGCATTTTTGTCATTATTATTTTTTTTTTTTTTGTGAACCAATTGCTTTAAAACATGGCAATACGTAGGCACTTAATGTTGATTTAATCTCTCTCCTGATCAAGGTAGATAGGGATATTTTAATACAGATGTAATATTTTTAAGTTTTTGCATCAGGCTTTGCCGAGTGTTAACTGTAAACAAAATATTTGGGGGGGAGGGGGAGGGGGGGGGGGGGGGGGGGGGGGGGAGATGTCTGCTAAGCAGAACACAGGCTGTGCATGCTATGAATTTCAACCATCAGAGGACACTTTGAAAGCTGCAAAGCAGGCCTGTCTTTCCTACAATCAATCCCTGTCGGTACTAGTGATATAACAAAAAATTGTACAACTTTTTGGAAAAAAACATCTTCAACATCTAGTTCAGTAAGTTCCTGGGACTCCCGCTGTAAATTGATACAAGTTATACAAAATATAAATTTCATACTAAATTAAGTCTAATTATGAAGGTAAAAAGACTCAAAAATTAATCAACAGTAACTGCCCACAGCATGCTTCTGATTGGTGTAGTTCTGTAACCATAGTTTCAATTTTTGCTTATATTAGGTATCAACACACAGATTTTGTTCTCAATCCTCTTCAAAACTAGAAATAGGTAACAACAGCTCACGTACTCAATGATGCAATAATTGTGTTTATAAAATGAAACCATGTTTCATTTCTGAATATATATTCATTGGGAATAGAGGTTGAAGGCCTCTTGACCTCAAACCCATGAAAATCTGCCGATCAATCGAGTATTACATGTACACACTGGAAAAAAGTACAAGCATGTAGCGTCATTAAACAGGTATTAATTTTTTGCCTTTTTCTGTTTCACCGTTTAGATTACAATATTTCCATTAGCATCTAAAACTAATCGTTTTCGTAGAAATCTCTTTGTGTCACCCAACAACGAAATTTTGATTGGTGATGAAATTTGCCTGATTTCTCTCCCAGTAACAAAGATAAGTATCACAGAGCAGTAGTATATGGTTGGTAAATCGACGCATGGTCTAGAACTTAGCAGTTATATTTCTGAACAATTCTATGTAGTGGTATAATATATATATATGCGTAGCACCTAGTATTTGTGCAATTCACCTGGAATTATACATGTCGAAACATGTACACCTGTGCATTCCTTTATAGGGTCGTACCAGTTGTACCAAATTAGGTACGATATTGTATGATCATGAGTTCCCAAGATGGCGGCTGTCACTGGCTTCAAATATAAAAACCAATTATTTTCCTGTTTTTATAACATAACAGGTGTAAAATCGATACCTGGATAGCTCAGTCGAACATTATCATATAAAATTTATAAGATTTCATCGCAAATGAAAGTTCCCATGTTTTTTTTTTCTCGAAAAGTACATTTGCGTGACACATGAAGAATCATTCTGTACTTTCCTCTATTTATACAGTTGTACCGAGTAGGTACGGTTTCATAGAATGGAACGCAACTGAATCTCAAGTGAGTTCTCAAGATGGTGGCGGTCTCTACCAACTACACTTCAAACATAAAAAGAGATTATTTTTCTTTTTACAGTGTAACAGATGTAAAACTAACACCTGAATAGTTCCGTCATTTATTAACACCCGTTATTTATACACTTTCATTGCAAATGAATATTTGTAATCTTGTTTTTAACAAAATATACATTAGTATTACAACAATGCATCATTGTTCTGCCAGGTCAGCTCAGGTCAAAAACTAGCTCTGCCCACCTCTCACCTGATTGGCCCAGGTCAAAAACTAGCTCTGCCCACCTCTCACCTGATTGGTCCAGGTCAAAAACTAGCTCTGCCCACCTCTCACCTGATTGGCCCAGGTCAAAAACTAGCGTTGCCCACCTCTCACCTGATTGGCCCAGGTCAAAAACTAGCTCTGCCCACCTCTCACCTGATTGGTCCAGGTCAAAAACTAGCTCTGCCCACCTCTCACCTGATTGGCCCAGGTCAAACACTAGCGTTGCCCACCTCTTACCTATTTGGCCCAGGTCAAAAACTAGCTCTGCCCTCCTCTCACTTGATTAGCCCAGGTCAAAAACTAGTTCTGCCCTCCTCTCACCCAACTAGCCCAGGACAAATACTAGCTCTTACCACTCTCACCAGAGTAGTCAAATACTGAGCTCTGCCCACTTCTTACTTGATTGGCTTTGACCTTTTCTGTTGGGATGTTGAAGAATTTATTTCACACTAGGGGTGTTTAAGATTTTGAACTATCACATAGATGATGGAAGACTAAACTCCTGGTCAGGGACATAAAGACCAAAATCAGGAATATAGGTTATTAGGAGTTTAACA
>NW_022980909.1:0-12527 GCF_902652985.1 Pecten maximus
TCTGCTTTGACACTTCCAAATAAAGATATGACAAAAACCACACACACACACTCACAAACACAAAACGAGAGCACTAAAGTAATCCTTTTGAAATAATTAATACCCTATGAAAATTTACTTTTATTGATGGCATTTTTCCTCTTAGAATTATTACGCCACTGTATCACCAGTCAAAAATGACGTTACAAAGGCTATGTCAGTCAGTATTACATACAATTTTAGCCAATGGAAATGCTTGTTATAAAAATGGTAAGATTATAATATGACACATCTTTTTGATAAGATCTAGATTTCGAACATGATTAGTATAATTGTGTCTTATGGCAAAAGGACACATGAATTTATTTACTATCTTTACAAAAATTTATCATCCCTTTCTAAGGGCATATGTATAATATATTATTGTATCATACTGTCACCGAATTGGTAAGGGCATCATTACGCTAACACGAATTGGTAAGAGACATCATTACGCTAAAACAAATCACCATCTGTAATTAATAAAAAATAGAGGGTCTGTGCTTCATTCATAGTCGAACAGAGATGTTTATTTTGACAGAAAACGTACGACATGTCAGCTACGTCCTGTAGCAGCGTCCCGCTGGGCTCCATTAGGAATTGCAAGGACAGGCATTAGTTTGATTTAGGTATATCCAAAGTACTGTTAGCTGCTATATTTCTACCTACGCTATCTTAAATGTCAAATATCTTATAGTAATGACGTCATTTTGTCATAAATTTTGTTTGCAGTTTAACTAGTTTGAATCATGCTTTTCGTATACATGTTGAATTATATTATATATATTAATGAAACGACACACACAGGAAAAAGAGAGATATATCAATATGTGTTTATGATCATGTTTGCAAATTAAACTATATGTGATGAACAACCTAGGCCATTTTAGCTGTAAACATACAAATGCGCATCAAATTGCACACTTTCACTAGATAAATGAAGTTACAGCGAAAGAGTTGATATGATATTGGCCATGTTTATTTCACGACATTTTTTTTTTAACCTGCAGTACAGAACGCCAAGAACATTAAAATATATAGAGGATATCTAACAGTGTCTTCAGTAATACCAAATATATTTCCACGAGTGAGGTAATATTTTGATATTTGTTCACGAGTGCGCCAGCACGAGTGAAAATATCAAAATATTAGCCACACGAGTGAAATATATTTGGTATTACTGAATACACTGTTAGATATTCGTTTATTACATTTTTTATCAACGAAAAAACCTACCCCGTATGCTAACTAGGCCTACAGCGATAATTGTAACAAAATAAGTAACTTTCCCCGTCCAGGTGCTGACATATTGTCGGGCTTTCTGATTGGTCAATTATTTTGGTATTTTTCTAATCATTAATTGATTAGTCAAATCAGCAAAAGTGATATTTTTCACTAGTGAAAAATATCACTTTTATAGAATGAATA
Source organism: Pecten maximus (assembly GCF_902652985.1). Taxonomy (NCBI): domain Eukaryota; kingdom Metazoa; phylum Mollusca; class Bivalvia; order Pectinida; family Pectinidae; genus Pecten; species Pecten maximus. The sequence continues at coordinate 1,447 of NW_022980909.1, forward strand.
ATTTTTGATATTTCAGTACATGGTAAAAATGTAATAAAAAGACTTTTTATCAAGGAGCATTGACCTTCAATGGAATTATTACCCGGCAAGGGGAAGGTGGCCAAATTAGTCGCTGCTTCTGGTACTAAGTGGAATACATATGTCATATGTTTCCCCTGCCCTACACGGGTGTGAGGAACACAGAAGATCTCAGGAATAAAATGCAATAGATATATACAAGTTAAGGGTTGATGAATTTGTAAAAGATATAGTTCCCCAATTTGAATACCGCTATATACAGTAACCATGTTCCTGTGTGCAGTCTCTCCTCTCGTCTCTCTCTCCTCTCTCTCCTCCTCCTCTCTCTCTCTCTTCTCCTCTCTCTCTCAATTTAAATATGTAAATATGACTATTTATATACCATCTTGCTGTAATGATTATGTGTAATTATATCGGGAAAGGGTTTATATAAGTTGTATAACTTGTGCCCAATCCCTTTGTAAAGTTTAGTTACGAATAAAATATGTTTAAATTAAATGTGTGCAGTCACATATGACCTTCGAAATGAATTTATATTATCTGCGTTCAATAATCGTGGTTCCAGTTTCATTATGGTTCGTACATACAGTAAATACAACCTTGTGACGGATGATTTATGGGATGCGGTCATAATATTCGCATCAATCTGCAACAAATAGTTTACAAATATGCGTTCATCAATCAGAATAAAGATGGTAGTCGACTGTGAAATGGCAACTGTCGGTTTTCATTTGAAATTCATTAAATAATGTTTCTTATTATTAAGTTTAAACTTCTTTCTACCACAATGGTGCACGTGGTGTTATTCAACTCCCAAGGCATGGAATAATCGTTACAGTCGTTTGAATTACATTCAGTTTATACCACACGTGGAATAAACTCTAAATGCGTTTTGATTGGTTGACACGGTATCCTTTGACCGAACTATTTTTTAATCACATGGTTCAATGTAATTTGATTGGCTAACACTTGAAGGCCGGTTCACGATGTCCTGGAATGATAACCCACAAGAAGTAGTTCGCAGTTGTTTGTTGTATTCTTGAAAATATATGAAAATAATCATCAATTTACTGCTTTGAAACAATAAACCTACTTATTGTTCTGTTATGATTTGTAATGCATTGTAATATTTCCATACATTTCCGAATTTGGCAGTTTTGCATATTAATAAGCGGCATCTTAAATAAGGTAATTTCCTTACACCACAACTGATATTTTGAACAAACGTTGACACAAAACAAGTCAATTCATCCTCATAATAGCTTTCCTGTTGTGGTAGAAACAGGTCACACAAACTCGTAGTTGTTGTAATTAAAGCTGGTTTTGTTTTAACTTTTGAAAAAACAGCTAACGAGAGTGAAAGAAATGCCATATAAACAACCACTCGTTGTTAACCTCTATATACACGGAATTCATATTGTAGAATGTAGACATATTTATGATGCAAAATCAATTCATAATATATTAACCAATACCTCTCCTAAATGAAGTTATTTTCATGAATTTTATTTGAACGCATATGAAATTTTCTCGGCTTGAGCTTTATGAGCTCATCAGTTTTTATGCATGATCTCTGATAACAATACCGCCACCATAAACTCGTCTTAGGCTGTTGACTGCACTTTCCGGCGTCGCTCGTCCACACATCGTGCGGCGTTCCCAATTACTGGGGTATGGACGCGGCCATAATCCCTAATCAACTAATGGCTGTCCATCTTTATAAGCCTTTAATGTCTATAATTATCTGCGGGAAAACGAGATTCAGCAAAACCCATTGTTATTACGCAAGTGAACGGTTTTGCTTGAAGCGCTATTCATAACACTGGTGCTGCTTTTGCTGACGGTATTACATCACAGAAAACACGAAGATAACGACCATTATTTGCTAAAGCTATTTCTGTTAATTGAATTAAGAATCCTTGAAAAAACAGCCGAAACAATGGTGGTAACGAAACTCCTATATATATACGCCTGATTGTTTTTAAAGTTAGAGTCAAAAAATGCTTGTTACTCAAGACCAACGTCTCGTCTCTCACAAACTTTAATGATAGAGATTCGTTAAACGGAACAGATAGAACAAAGCTGGCTATGCACAAGGTAATGTTATTGAGGGTTTTGTTTCATTAGTGATGATCAAATTAATAAAGTTTCCAGACACATTAAATGATTTTTTTCGATTGAATGTCTAACTTACTGCAAAGAATCGCTAGACAAAGTAGAAGAGCATTCTCGAAAGGGCCGCTGCGCTGAAGTCTTGTTAACTTTTAATTATGCTATGCTCAGACAAAGCTCGCATTCATTTGGTTTGAAAATGATACGCATATAGAAACGATTAGCAAATATTTAAATATACATTTTGCTTTAACTTAACATTTCCTTTAAAATTTCATTCAAATCCATGTATGAATGACACAAGGTTGTGATACCACACAATAATTGCAACGGTCAGCATACTAGACTTGACCACACGACCCCTCTGACGTAGCCATTTCTTACTTATCGAGTTTTGGGTTACTAAAATATTGGCCTATCCCAAACGATTTGTTGTCACTTCAGAAGCAGACTTTTCATGTACTTTGTTTATATTTGCGTGACGGTACCGCTCAGTGATGTCATTGCATGCGTCCCTTTCAATGAGATGATTCAAGTCGAGAAAAGAAATCAACCTCTGTACCAATTTTTTGGCATGCACAATTCTGCCTTTAAAGGATTGGGTAGTGTTATTGTCGATTGCATGCAGTTTATACATGGATTGAATAACGTAAAGTTTTTTGTCCAATCCATCACCCATAAGATCGACCTAGCTGCGGTTACATCATTTTTTTGTTAAGATACAAAAAAAAAAAATACAAACATTTTAAAAAATAAAGTGAATTAAATAAAACGGACAAAAAAATCATACGCATTATAACCACTGAAATGCATTAATCATACAAACATTTTAGTATCTTTTAACTCAAGTAATAATAAAAGTCATGCATGCGAGTTCTGACGAATCACACCCATGCAGTTTGTATATCCAGAGAAAAAGATATATAGCGTCTGTTTTTATCGGCCGACCTTTGCACGGCAAAGACCCACCTACCAACACAGTACATGTACTAGTGAATTCGCTCGGTAAAATTTGGTTCTTCGTCTTGAGTGTCCGCCAAAGTGAGGGAGGTTATGGAAAAGTCCCCTGCAGAGACAATTCAATCTCCTTAAAATTGTACAGTATTGTACTTAACAATCCTCTCCTGACGTTCAGCTTTAAATTATTGTCAGAAACGACCGACTAGTCATTTGTCGCTGCAAATGTTACCGGGTGGTGTGTTGACGCTGCCGTGCCCGGTTATGACAGGTCCCCGGGGGTCTCCATTGTCTGTAGACACTTCTATAGATGACTTGGGTATATCAGCTTGTTGCTGGGAATCCGTAATAGCACAATGTCCCATTTTCAGACCTTATAGATTACTGTCCTGGTAAAAAGCCTTAAGATAATGTGATGGCCATGTGACCGATAACAGGATCATTTTAAATAACTGCACTTATAACGAAAGTGCACGACGCTGTAATTGTCCAGCACGCATCATGACTTTTTGCATAGATTTAATAAAATGGCTGTGGTATTGTTTGAAGACCGTTAATAATTATAGGTCTTTACAAATAACTCATTAAAATATACTTGCGTGAATTAAAAGTACACACCGGCTACATTTGGAATTAACATCCATTTGTCTGAAATATCTCCCATTCTACCATCGTAAACATGCACGTCATTATAGCTAAATAACCGATATTAATTAAATGATATAATGTAAATGGTATTTCTGAGATATCTTCAATTTTCCCCAAACTTGTTTCCGTTTTAAACTTAACCCAGAACAGTCATTATTCAGAAATTAGGCAATTATCGCCTTGCTTTCGGCAATGTACTCCTCCAACGTGTACGCGTGCTTAAATTCGTACGTGCAGTTACTGTGTAGTGCATGTACTCCTACCCCATCGTGCACGTGCGCTACGATGTAAATATCAAATCTCACTGGACATAACGCTGTCAATTCAAGTCAAAATCCCTAATTCAACTCTTGATGGTCCGCAAGGCATCTGCAATTGAAGTCGGCAAACCTCATTGAAAACTTCGACCAGAAAGAAACAATTTCCGTGTACATATGATTTCAAAATGATATTGAAATAGATTAACTAACGATTGGTTCGACTGTTGACAACCCAGTTATATACTAATGTTTTTTCTTTTGGGTCCAGATTTCCAAAGAAATGAGTTCATCTGGTTTTCAGATTACACTTAAGTTTCGACAGACTGTTAGCGGGAAGGCAACTTCAGAATAGGGTTTAAAATGCACAAAAGCATGGAAGCCGCCAGATTTCCCAGATACCGTTTCGGGGAAATTAATCTAATTTCACGTGAAAAACTAACCAGAGATCAATAATTCGGAAAATTTTTTTTTTCGGGGCTTATTTTAGCAACATTCGCTGATTTGGTCATTATCCCAATTTTTTTACATTTATCAAAAAAAATCTGTAAAATTATGTAACCCTCACATTTCTGTAGGGGTTTTTTTGTTTTTAATAGAATTTACCGTAAGATTGCTTCATGAATTCCATTTAATCTTAAGTGGTTATCATCTTCTTAAGTAAATTTGGCTCCCGTTCTAGAACACATTTTTTGCAATTACAAGCCAAATAGCTAGTTTATTTTCCGTACAATCACGATGATTGTCAGGATAAAACATCCTTACGTAAAAGATTTGGGGTACTTTTGGATGAAATATTCCATTTTTCGCCAATTTAACAGTTCAAAACCCAAACCGTTTTAATTGTCAGTTTATTAAAATATTTAAATTTAAAGGTTTGTCAGATTTTAAAAAGTTTTCAATTAGAAATCTGTAATCTCGCATACTTGCACTTTCTTTCGGAATATTGGAACAATTACCTTCTGAAAGCCTTAAATAAATTGTCAGACAACTATCGTTTTTTTGGCGTAATAGGTAACGAGATAAAGAGGGATATTATTTTTGATAGTGAAAATACTTTTATCCTACACAAAACGCCACACCTTCAGCGCAAGATTTCTGGTAGTTCACCAAGTGAAAATGTCTCTATTGTTCATCAGTGCTTAAGTCATGTGTGGTAAGTTGTAACTGGTGTAGAACTCACCATCAATACACTAAGGTCACATGAGGATAATACGAGTCTACTTCAGGGTCATTTTATAAGGTTATTTCACTGAGAAATGCCATGACGAGTTAGTGTTGGTACACAGGGGGCCTCACAATTTGTTACAGTCTACGTGTATTTGGAATTTCCCTTATAGTGTGTATATGCACAGACGTTACGGGGCTTTGATTAAGATTTGGTGAAATGACCCCCCGGTGTTCATGGTATTAACGTGTAGATGGGTGGAAAGCTTTTTGTGACGGAAAATAAAAAACCCACCTACGTTTCTCGAGGAAAAAAAGCAAAACAACACAAACATATTTCTTTTGGGTGTAGAAAAACAAATTCTTATGGTCGTTGAAAATTCGATAAAAGTGTCATTTTTACCGACCTAGCTTCAAAATACACTGTATGTCTGAAAAATATGCTATACACACTAAGAACATTCAAAATAAAGTAGACTGTAAAAAGTTCCCAGGTCCCTGTGTGTTCGCGTAGTTTATGGTGTCTAATTTATGTTGTGGGTTTCCTCAAAGTACAGATATATTTTCGCCAGATGTACAGTAATTTACACCTAAAGCAAGAGAACATCAACATGTAAACGAAACCCAAATTTAAAAAACCAAACTAGAGATTGTTTGTTTGTGAACGATAGAAACCCAACCCTACCCCCTTCCCACACTCCCTTAGGTAGCAGTTTACAGTAACGCGACCCATCTGAAAAAAAAGGCACATTTTTGAATAAGAAAACAAGCCAGTTAAATCCTGCTATATCTAAACAATAGTATAATCTGCTTTTCTTTTCTTTAAATACAGTGTAAAAGTCATATTTGAAAAATTCACCAAAAATACAATCAATGACTATGAAAGAGCATCAGAATAAGATGTGTTTGGGTATGTATGTGTTCGATCTTTTGCAATTTTTACTGTACTTACACTTGTATTTATGCATGTATATATATTTGTAATCTATAACCATTTGCAATTATAATACATTTGTGAATATCATGGAACAAAACTCTAAAATTCTAGACAATAATGCAAAATATCATGATTTGTGGCCCAAATGACACCATTACCTACAATGTTTTTTTTTTTATCTGAAACCTTTTTTTTTTTATTCAACATCTCCACCCCAATATGTTCATCATTAGGATTATCTGCAATATCTTACCTGGTCTCTGCTACGTACCATTTTTGCTGCAATAAAGCTATGTAGCTTTTAGTTTTTCATGTGTACCCCACTTTCGAAAATCCGGAAATTCGTAATTTCGGACCAATATTTTTTCTCGTCCTTTTTTAAACAAAAAATGTGAAGTTGTATATTGGTATACATTTATTTACTGATCTATTCATGTTTTAGGCATATCATAGTAATAGTTATATGCAAAATCACAACCCATACCAAGCTATCCTACGTGGTCTACTGCCCTACTAGACATTATTAATTTTTTTTTTTTTTGCACTCAATTGACCGTTGACCTTTATGTCAAGGTCGCGTTGCACTTCGTCAGTGGGATGAAAGATATACAGCAACTCATGGCAACAGACAAAATTTGTACTCATTTGGCCTTTGACCTTGAGGTCAGGTCCACTATGATCCGATAATGGAACAATGCACTTCCTCAGTGAGTGAATAAGGTTAATGGTTTACAAGATATCGCCAAGACAACAATTATTTGATAAAAAAAAGAAAAAGTTAAAAACTGCATTTTTTTACTAAAGGTCAAGGTCATTAGTGACATAGCTGCAATGCACTGACATCAGTGAAGCAAGTATGCTCTAAATTCCATCAGAATGTCTTCAATGGCTTAGACGTTATGGCCCGACAAGAAATTATTTGAAAATTTAAACTTATTTGACCTTTGACCTTGAGCAAGGCTACAGTGACCTCAAGGAAATGCACAGCCATTGGCTTCAGGTGTTAAGTATCCTCCAAATCTCATCAACATGTCTTCGAATGATCAATTAAAATTTGACGTTAAACTATTTTGTGTATGTGTCAGCTGTCTTTTTCCTAACCCGTGTGTGGATCAATGTATCCCTGGTAACCACTGGATCTCCCTGTGAAGTATGTGAGAATACATCAATACTCCTGATTTTTAAGTTTTTAGAATTTCTATAAATATTGCATTTTCAGTTTTTGCTTACTTATTTAACTGATGTCAAACATTAATTACCCCGGTACTTAAAAATCCTGAAACAAGTCCTTGTGATTCCAATGTTGTGTGAAATGAAATCTGATATCTAGAAATATTTTTAAAACATTCATTATAGAAAAGTAAAAAATTAAACTTTAAACATCTGTCAAACTCAAGTTTATGTTAAACCACAAATTCTGAAATTGAGACAGAAAACTAATAAAAAAATATTTCCTTTTTTACATGTTTTTTGTTTCTCTTGTTTAATTTTGTTTCAGATTTCGTGAAGAGGTATCGGGTATAATCACCGTTCCTAATGGAAGCCTTTTTGGAAACAAGAACAGCAACCTGATTACAATTATCATTCCATGGCTTCGTTTAAGAGTCATTAGCGGATGATTTGTTTCAAGTGCAAGAATAACAACAAGAAACATGTTTGATTTTTAACATTCAACTTGATCGGTTTATTCAAACATATATGTATATAACAAATTATCAATAATTTGATTTGAACAAAGTATTACTTATACATAGATACACTTTATATATATTTGACTAGAATAATATCACGTAACCTGATAATAAAATATTGATTCTGAGTAAACACTGACAACAAAAGGCATTATCTTAACAATATACTGTAAAATAATATTTTTAGGGGGAAAGTTCATTTTCCTTGATTTTATTGGTACTCTTATTTAACAAACTTTATGTCTATGAATTTCTAAACTGTTTAATTTGAAATCTCTTTTTTTAAATTTGATGATTTCCTACTAGGTACAATAATCGATTAAGTCAAGTGCCAACATTTAATTGCACAATTTGAACCCCATGAAAATATAATCATTTTTCAGTACTGCACTTACTAAGGGAAACACATGTAAATAAATTTGCCAACTTGAAAATTTAAAAATACCACAAAGAAATACTCAGTAGCTATTCCTTTGATTGCGAGTATCTGAAAGGCCGCCCACAGATTTTTAAAATGCCCAAACGTTTTGACCAATGTATACCTAGCCTACACCCCCCCTCAGTCCCTTGGGATGGATTGCAGTCAAAATTAACGAGGACGTTGGTATCATTGTTAAAAGGAAACTCAGAGAGATTGAAATAATGATTTAAATTTTAAATATATTAAAGACCTGTACTTGTTCTGGAGATTTTACATACTCACTGGTCTGTTTTTTGAATACAAACCATGTCATAATTAAAATCTTAAAACACATGAAAGTTACATGACCCGTAAACTCATTAATGTGTGCATGTACATCCCTTTCACACGATTGTCTATATACAGCCCAAAAAAAATATCGGCTTTCTCAAAACTTATCTGTCCTATGGGGAAACTGATTTGATAAGTTTCACATGCTTTGACATTATATATATATTGAGCAATGCGATGACAGAATCTTAAATCATGTCACTCTAATATGGAATTCATTAAAGTCATCAGATAATCTAATATTAAAAAACCCAAACTTTCTACCACAATACCGCCGCTGCTTATTAACTCTCAGCCCATCAGTTAATCATTACAGCCGTGTGATTAACAATCTGTTGTATACCACCTACGTTGGTATTAAACTCTGTACTGCATTTCCGATTTGGCTAACACGGTGAACTTTGAACCCAAAGCTGCAATGTTATTGGACGTCCATCAATAATCTAATGACGTCACATCACCGGATACGGAGTCACCGTTACACTTATTGCAATACGCGAATATTATACTTTGGCCACGTTTCCCTTGATTCAAGCCGATATTATTGTGGTAGAAACAGGTCACACGACTCGAAATTGTTGGATATGGAATTTATTTCACACTCGTAAGTTATTTTTTAAAAGTTGCAAAAAACACTCGCTAAAGCTCGTGTCTTTTGTAACTTTTAAAAAATAACTTACTCGTGTGAAATAAATTCCATATCCAACAACCACTCGTTGTGTAACCTCTATTAACCAGGGATGAGGCTCGGCCTATATTAAATCAATGTACTTGTTGCAAAATTTCATTTTACATTATAAACCTAAATTTATATTCTCTATGTAACTATCAGATTTCCACATATTAATAGTTTGAGAGCACAGGAACGATAGCAATTACCAACCCGCACAAAATAGACGTCAAATTTTTTTTTATTATGTTGATTAAAGGGCCGTAATTTGCTACCAATGCCTGTGATTGAGGGATACAAAAACTTTAAATGCAATATTTTTCTTTGACATGGTACATATATATATCTTTTTCAAGGTTAACAGAAAGTCTGCTAGTTCAAATGCTGCTGGGATATCGTCCCTCTTTCATCATCTGTTTTTGACTTTGAGCCGAATCCCCATTCGGAAGGGCCCAAATCCACCAAGTTTTGAGGGGTTTCATCCTTGAAGCCACACATAAAGCTCTGTTTTTGGATCTTTCGCCCGAAAAGAAATTGTGTTTAAAACAACAAATTCATAACAATCCCAAATAATTCGTTAATATTTAAGGACATAATAAGTTAGGTAAAAAGTCAAGAGTGTTTGAAGTTCAAAATCTTTCTGCTTCTATATGAATAAGGAATCTTAACAATTTATTATTGCAACATCATTAGATAAGGGAAATTCACTTGAGTATTATCATCTTTATATAAAACAAAAACGTTATCTCTTATTTTACTGAGGGAAAAGTTTCAAACTTGGAAAAACTTTACTCTACATTGCCATGTTTTAAAGACTGCTATCTATTGTGAGGTTCATGTAGGCCCTTATGCTCTTGTCTGTCTAGAAGTAACTGGACAAATAACTTATTGTTTTATAATTACTTACCCCAACCACCCAGTATGATTCTTGAACTTTTTGATCTGCATCAGACTGAGGCACATGGAAACAAGACCCCTTCCTCACGGAGGTGATAGAAGCAGGATCGGGGTGGGACGCATACGATAGTCATTCCACACTCATCTCTCTTCGTTGTTTTCTGAAAAATTAATAAGTACAAACATCAAATCCATAAAATTTTGAGTTAAAACCTGAGATTTTAAGACACAGTTAAGAAAAACTGGCAGTATTAAAAACTCTAAAAGTTCTTGGGGACTTTCCATAAGTTTACAAAAAATCCCTCAACCCCAGATATATACAATTTGTAACTCCACTCCCTCATCACAAAAGACTTAATACCTCTGTGTTTCTTTGACTCTGTTTTTTATGTTTGCGGGATTAATTTTCCCCGTGAACAACCAGAGTCATTTGAGGTGGGGTCTCCTTGAAGAAGTTGGCGACTACCTCACTGAACAACATACATTTGTACCAAGGCCCGTTGCATGACACCCAGGTTTTTAAGATAAAATGTGTATTGCCCAAAGACAAAACTACAGCAGCACATTTCTCAGGTCCCCCAAAACAGAACCAAGGTGATAGAACCATGCACGCCAGACCTTCACCCAGGTTACGTGGGGTGACGCTCTAACCAACTGAACTATTGTGGCTCCCTTTGGGAAGAAACACAAAGGGTTAAAACTTTTTAGATATGGGACATCACTTTAATATGAAGGCACCTCTCATTAAAGAAAAAAAAGGTCCATAACTCTTTTAAAGGAGACAGACTGTAAGCATAGGCAGGGGCACTCTTTGTCACAAAGAATGTTTCTTCTCCAAGAAATTGAAAGAGTTTCTCAAAAAAAAGTTGATTGAAAGCAGCTTTTCAAAAAAAAAATTTTTGAAGTTTACGAAAAATGTATTGAATCTTAAAAATTTCTTTACGTATCTTTTAATATTCCCCTATTAAATGAAAAG
>NW_022980910.1:0-12579 GCF_902652985.1 Pecten maximus
ACAGGTGATGTATCTACTACCGTTACAGTTTCAAGGTCTCCCTCCCAATCAGACTGTACACCTGTTTCTACATCAGACGTGTCCATTGTCAATGCCTATACCTCAAACCATCTGTAAAACCCAACCGTTAAACTATCTGGTTGTATAGCTTCACTAACAACAAAACCCACTGATTAAGATTAATTTTATACCTAATACAGGTCTGAGTATCACTTGATAACGGCAGTGCTACAGCTCCCTAATTATTTAGATAAACCTTGGACCTGCCGCCACATGGTTTATATCAAGTCAGGCAAACCTCACAACATACACATATATACAGGCAATGTTATCTAGTTTTGAACTAATTATAATAGACCAAAAATCTACTAAAACAGTGAATATCTAAATGGTTAAATCTATTGTTACAGGACTTGCTATTTCTAACAATAAAGATACCACTAAATACACATTTTTTTTTTAAAAAGAAATAAAATGAATTCAAGTTACTCAAATCAACAAAGATATCAAATTGACATGCAATCAACTACTCACTTTGAACCACATCCTGGTCACCGGCACCATTCTGTAATAGGGTTCCCTCCGGGGTGCGTCAATCCCGACCAGCGTCGGAGAGATAGATCCCAAATGTGTGATCGTATAGTTTGTTTTTACCGTTACTATCTCCCGACACCGGTCAGCGAACAAGTCCCCAGAGAGAACCTCGCCCACTAGCTGATTACAGGCAGCTATTAACCCAAGTTCGAAGGATGTGGTGGAGCAATTAATCAATGTCAACAAACACCGTGAATAAAGTTATATATAGGTTTATTATAGAATGCAGATTAAGGATTATAGACAAGACATATAAGCCTAAACAAAGCAAGTGTAAATTAGACAGAGCCTACAGCTAACATTACCATAGTAAATTCTCCTACTTCCCCGCTAACACTGCAACAGCCCCACACCCTACGTATACACACCCTAAGTGCCCTAACGTGCGTACGCAATGTACGCGTGCTGTTATCAGCACTGTGTGGCCACTGTTGTCAGTGCCTGATAGAGAGGGTATCCTCTCCTGAGGGGTTGGCCGGTTATCCGGCCATGCAAGTCACCGTTTATCGCTGTGCAGTCCCCTTTTATACCCCAGCCCCCTGGTCCTACATGCAACGTGGCATACCCATTCCGATTGGCCAAATCCATGGCATATGCGCAGTGAGCGCGGAACGTCTTCCGGCAACTCACCAAGACCCGGTCAATCTCAAAGGTCAACACCAAGTTAACCCAGATTGCACCGCGGATCCAGATAGCAGCCAATACACAACCGGAAGCATACGCGGAACGTGTACAGCTCTATCATACCGGTGTTACAATAAAAAGGATGGTATAAATAAAGGGACCCACAGCGATAACAGTATCAACATTGATATATCTAATAGTAAGGCTAGTGACCTGTTTTCCCACACTGCATTGAAACTTTTAATGACAGCTGGAGACACCATAGTCAGTTAGAGAATGCATTTTACACTCTATTCCAAGTTTTTTATAAGGTGGTCTGGTGGTGGTAGCTTTCAATTGTCATGTTCGGTGGGAGCCACACAATTTCTCTGATGGTCATGCCGGAGAGCAGAGTAGGTAGGGTTACTAGGGTATGAATATTCAGATGGGTAAATAGGGTATGAGTATTCAAATGGCTTAATAGGGTATGAATATTCAGATGGTTTAATTAATAGGGTGTGAATATTCAGATAGGTTAATAGCGTATGAATATTCAGATGGGTTAATAGGTTATGGATATTCAGATGGTTTAATTAATAGGGTATGAATATTCAGATAGTTTAATTAATTGGGTGTGAATATTCAGATAGGTTAATAGGGTATGGATATTCAGATGTACCCCATATCAGCTGTAAGGATAGGTATAGATATTTTCGTCAGATATACTGTATACACGTAATGAAACGCACAATTAAATTGACGGGCCTTAAGATTCTGTTGTATCACAAATTGTGTACGGGCCTTAAGATTCTGTTGTATCACAAATTGATTTACACAGAGACAGGTAAACGCGTCTCTGATTTACAGTGGACAATAACTATTAGCTGCGATAACGTACAATGTAGCTCTGGATTCCTGCCGGAGAGCAGTGTAGGCAGGGTATGAATATTCGTTCTAAATAACTATTAGATATAAATACATTATAAACATTTTATACGTAGGCCATGGGAACGTTATGAAATGTGTAGCTACAGTAAACAATGTCCTATTATTAACAAGGGGCAATCCGGTCCACCCAATTTACGAGATTCCCATTGCAATTTACGACCGGGTGGTTATTAAAGCCGTCGTCGAATGCCTACAAGGCTACATGTACATGTACAATATATGTTAATTTGTGCCGTGCTCTTTGTTTCGTGTCAAAACTTACCCAGACACACCAGCGTTACTATTGCAACACCAACAACGTAGGTCTTTGTAGAGCCGTCCATTTTGTAGATTCTAGTTCTCGGCGATGGACTGAAACGTAACAAGCCTGGGACAAACGTTAACACACACAGCACTGCGCAGTTTTAACTGCAGTCTATAAAAGCGCCTACCATAACAAGGGCGAAGCGACTCAACTGTGTTGGTTGTAGATGTTTGTGTGTAGCTACAACTTGACAGATTCTATATTTTGCATGTTTTTCCAAAGTTAAGAGGACTCGCCTAGCTTATATACATTGTGTGTGATAGGCATTACACAGACTGTTCTACTAGTATATAACTAGCATATAATATCTGTCTACAGGGACGTCCCTGCTATATATCAGAGACATATAGATATACATGTCCCTGCTATTTATAACCAATGATTGACTCCAAGAAAATGTTATTTTTTTTACAAAGTTTACTCCTCTAGATTTCTAGACGTAGATATAACGCATACATCTATACTACCGTTACTAAACAACGTATACATGTGTAACTCCATAGTAAAAACTGGACATCTGATGTCTGTTTTGAAGCAATTCCCATAAAATAAAAGGCTCTGTCTAACAATGGTAAGCACACACAGCCGCGGCACTAGTCATTTTCTCTGAAACCACAGAAAACGAAAGTAACACCGATATTATGTTGTTTCTGAAAACATGTCCCGACAGAGAATAGATATTGCTAATAATTTATAATGCGAACTAATTATGATAAGGTGTATACTATATTATGCGTGTGTATCAGGGACATAAATAATGTTTAGACTCTCCAAGACTGACTTGTATTTGTGCACTGAGCCGTGAAGGCCTGACTACATTTTATCTCTACTACATATATACCAATTAAGTTAACCTTTTAAAAATCGTTTGCTATTAAACGTATTCAGCTTTTCATTGATTCAATAATGAACAAAATCGGATAAGTACGTTTCGGGGGAATTTGCTAAAAATAAACTATATTTGATCACTGATTTGATGCAATATTTTGATAACTTTATAATTTATAACAAAAATATGTTTCAAAAACTTAAAGGGTTTTGGACACATAGGGTATTTTTCCATTTTCTGTTAGCCCGACCCCATAAATGTTGGCTGACACAGGTTTTACCTCGCCATACAAAGCTGTTTATCTATTTTAGGCCAGTAGGGGGATATTGCTGCTGGCTGAAAAATTTTAATGAGCTAGGTGGTCACGTGGTCCGACGCGTCATCTGGTTCACATCACCAGTATCACTAGGCTAGAATCTGCCTTGTTATATGCATTTATAGAGGGAAACTTCAAAAAGCCCCATATTATTTTGTAAACATTGAAAGCAATGACAGTGAATGTCCTGATTTTATCATCTTACATGTTTAGATTTTCTTTCCACACCTCATGTCTGTAATTGTATAATCAAAATAGTAGACCAGCGGACAATATCATAACCTTGGTTATTTACTAATATCACATGTCATCTGTTTATTTATTTTTTTATTTTAAAAACTCAAACAATGGCATATACACTATAGGTCTACTCAGAGATGTAAATATCACATATGTGATATATACATCTCTGGTCTACTATACAGTGAGGTGACAAAATGATCTCACTTGTGAAGTCTTTTTACGGTGATTAATTTTCCTAGCCTTGTTAACCATTTTATTTTTGGCATAATTTGATAAGATTTTGTACACTTTTAAGAACATGTTTTACCCTTTCCTGACGTAATATTAACATAAAAATATCCATTTCTTAATTTTGCAGGATAAAGATTTGATAAAAATGCAGTAGTTTGAAATACAGTTGTCTCATCCTGATGTAATTTAATTAGATAGTACGTAATCACAGAACTGATTTTTTTTTATCGGAGACGATACATGGGTTTTTTGTTCATTGAACTTTGAGGATTTCCTTTGTACATATTAAATCAAGAATTTTTAAATATTGGTTGAAATTAAAGCGTCCAGATAATTTTTTACTCAAAGCATGTTATGATGACATGTTGGAAACTAAATATCCTTGGATTCTTTATTTAAATCAGTAACTTTGAACTGTCAGTCTTGGGTAAATGTTTGAAGAAATCAGTTACTGTTCTGATCAATTTTACAGTAATGTATTCAAACAACGTCCTTTTTTTGACAATTTCCTTAAAGAATGTTTTATGAAGGTTATGAAGGAAATGTATTTGATGTGGTGAAAATGCTACGCAGACATTCGTATTGATTTGATTAAAACATATCATTTTAAATACTGTAGTATGTTTAAACGTATTCAGTTACTCAAAGTAGAAAATATGAAAGAATTTAACAATTTAGGAATATATTTATCACTAGCAAATAAACTAAAGGAAAGATTTTTTATAAGATTTTAATTAGAATATATTCATTTTTAATGATTATTTCTCTGTTTCCCTGTAACAAATCTGACAAATTAGCTGATTGAATTATAAATCATGTAAGAGTGGATGCCTTTGTCCATTAATGTTATATACTATTTTATCCAATAAGTTGTAAAACTTATGCAATAAAGTTGAATTTAATACAGTTGTTTAATGAATAACGGGATCATCACTGGAGTACATGTAACCAATTCACTGTTGTAACCCAATATATTAATGTAAAGTATTCCCACATCACAAAACCTTTGGTAGATAGTGTGTAAATAGTGATTTAATGCGACATTATAACGTTAGTTATACTATCATCTCGGCAGCAGTGAACCTGTGACGTAGGAGGCTGACCGACCTCGTTATCAGAATGAAATTTTGCATATAGGTCAGTTGTCCAGATGGGCCCATGCTGTGCCCTGTATCTCAGCGTGTATATACACAACCCCAGGAGTGTGAGGGTTATTTGACTGGCTTTTCAGAAACTAACCTATAGACAACTTTAACCTTTTTGTGTCTAAAACCCTTTAATCAGTGCACGTGAAATTCATTCAGCTTTTTACAGGAGAAAATTGATCGATTTCATCGTCAATAGTAAAACTGGATGACTGGATGTCATTTACTATTTTATTTAACCTTTGTTTATTATTGTCTAGATAACTTTTCATTTCGTGTTCCTCGTCAACATTCCTGTATACATACTATTGTGCTGATTTATTAACATAATTGTTCGTCACATCGTTAACAACAGAACTGCTAGACTCATTAGTTGTTGTAAATAATTGTTTCTTGGAGCGACAAAGAATACGTCAAATGCCGGCGTCATTGGTGACATGGGCTGGCTGTCTACCCTTAGCAAACAGAGGATTGAAGTGTTCAGGTTCTACTGTCGTGTGAAGTCTGCTAACCCTGACAAGTTACTAAGAAAGATTCACAACTGGTCCATGCGAAGGCGTGATTCGTGGGACGCGCGGGTAGTGAAACTCGGGAAAAAATACAGTATCGAAAACGTATTGGAATCTGCCGTCAGACCCACTTATCACACTGTAAACGCCATTAAACTTAAAGTTCAACAAAAAGACGAAAGTTCCTGGTTCGGACAAATTTGGAACGATCGTGGTCTTGTGTACGGTAATAAGTTACGGACTTACCGGAAGTTAAGAAAGACCGCAAACCAGAACATTATGCTAAACAGTACTAACCAAGTTACGTTGTGGTAGTGCTCCTTTAAGGATCGAGACTGGTCGTTTCAGTATACCTCAAACTCCTTTAAACGAACGATTTTGTGTATTTTGTACAAACAGTGTAGAAAATGAAATTCACTTTTTGTGTGAATGTCCTATGTACAGTGATCTAAGACTTAATCTTTTTCATTCTATGGAAAGCGTCTGCGAAAATTTTAAAGAATGTGATATCAATAACAAGTTTAATTTATTAATGGATAATTCATATATTCAGTATTTATTAGGTAAAGCAATATTTTTAATGCTTCGTAGAAGAAGAGTGTTTTTAAGATAATGCGTCTTTTTATCTATTCAAATGTACATGTATATCAGTAGTATTCTATGCTTTTAGTCTATGTAATATTTTTAGATGCATGTCCCTGTGTATTTGATGAAATATAGTTTTAATGACACAAAGTGTCTCGTAAGCCAGTAATGGCTGGATGTTGATATAGTTTTATGTATTTTGAAAAGTTGTAACTGATATGTGTATATATTATCATGTGACACTATAATAAAATATTTTATTGATTTTTGTAAAATTGGGGCATGATCAGACCATTCGTTGAAATCGCTCACCGTCAACTCATGAACTACAATTATGTATCTTCAACAGATTTTTAATTACCTATACACACTATCCCCTTGCCCCACACCGATTGTGCACATCAGGGACGAACATAAGTTACACGATGCATTCGGTTATAAACACTGTGCAAAAAAAGGCATGTCGTTTCTTTCTTGGTGTTGGAAAATATACATGTACCTCCAATATCGCTATATACAAGAGGTGATATGGGGCTGAGGTCGTGGCTTATACCATTGTGTATACATTGGTCATCTCGACAACGACGAGGATGGAATACAACATTACAACGTCTATGTGATGAAATTAGTATTAAAAGATAATCGTGAATGACAAACTCGGCTTTACAACGACCGTAACAATGTGAACGGAAACAAGCTTCGTACGTACAGATGGTCAAGACTGACGTCACCGTCGAATGTTACGTGCGAGTGGACATGCCTAGACAGCACAGACGTAACCTCGCCCTTTATCGAGCGGGCTCATTTCCCCTGGCCGTAGAGACAGGTCGATATGCCAGGCCGTCCGTTCAACTATTGAACAGACTTTTGCACCAATTGTGATCAGCTAAAAGTAGATGATGAAAAGCACTTCCTTAAAGAATGCAAGTTATATAATGACATAAGAAATGATTTCTTTGAAAAATCTTCACATGTTATTGATGACGTTTTAAACATGGATTTGGATAATACATTTATGAATATAACGAAAAATAGTGTTCTCCATCCAACAATTGCGAGTTATATTACTGCCTTCTTTAATAGAAGAAAACTTTTCCAAAGACTTTAGGATTAATTAGTATATATTAGTTGAACTGAATTCAAGTTATATGCGTGATGAACGACGTTTTTTTCCGTTTTATATGCTCTGAAATGATACTTTTTTAGCCCCAGTGTATGAGTGGATTAATTTCAAATAGTTAAAGTGGAGAAAAAGAGACGTCTTCTAATAGAATATGATGAAAATGGCGTTCTTTATCTGATAATTGCGAGTTGTATTACTGCCTACTTTAACAGAATACAACTTTTACCTGGAGTTGAATATTCATTTGTATATATCAGTAAATTAAGGAATCGAATTCAAGTTATATGTCATAGTGTCTCATAAGTCAAACAATTATGGCTGGGTATTGATCACTTTTACTTGTACATTTTATAATTGCTAATTGTATTTTATTGTTGATCCATGTGTGACACTTTAATAAAATTTTTTTTTTATTATTATTACAGTTACATGTGCACTAATTAAGTTTTTCTAACTAATGATTTGGAGGATATTTTGCATAAATAATCACTGATATTACGTAATTGACGCTTACTGTTCATAATGTAGTAAATAACAAATATTATCGAAGTACACTTCCTTATTATGAACTATTGTACTCGTCCAATCTTTTTCATCTTTGGATTAGTAATAAGCGAGGTGTTTAGCCCTTGCCGCACACCACAAACTCCTTATCGTTTAAACAAGCCATGGTTTGATGATAAGTGTGGACGGTTGTATAATTCTTCCAAACGTACCATTTCTCTTTAATGCTGATAGGTCTCCATTTCACAGATTATCCCTGGTTAATGTAAGACGTAAGTATAAATGTCATGAACGTATGGTCAAGCGCATCTTCGCTAACCAAGGGATACTCTCCGCTAAGCCCCATTTCACGTGAAATGGAGCTTAGCGTAGAGTAACCCTTGGTTAGCGAAGATGGGTCAAGCGTAGATATCTCAGGTCAGAGGGCGATCGTATTTTCAGTATTTCAATAAAAAACTGTCAATAGAAAAAGTGATTTAAGTCTCTCTGAATTTTATGACCATTTTAGGTCATTTGACCCGCACAATCAAGAGACATTTGAAATGTAGGAATTTGATACATTGGTCGCATCGCGGTGACCGGGAGACTTCATGTTTCGTCCGTCGTCGTGCGCCGTGCGTAAACTTTTCACATTTCAAACTTCTTCTCAAGTTCCACCAGTGGGATCGAGCTGAAACTTGCCTGAAATGATGCTGGGATGGTCCTGACCAAGTGTTGTTATTTTTCGGGTCAGTCTGAAATCCAAGATGGCCGCCATTTTGAAAACACATTTGAAACTTCTTCTCCAGTTCCAATCGTGCCATTGAGCTGGAAATTGGTGAGGAGAGCCAACAACGTGTTGTTATTTTTCGGCCTCGTAAAAACTTTGACATGGCAGCCATGGCGGCCATTTTGTAACATGATTGCGCAATCATGATTCTTCTGAACAACACCTACACTTTTTGTATTTCAAACTTCTTCTCAAATTCCACCAGTGGGATTAAGCTCTAACTTAACATGATCTGTCCTTCACATACAGCAGTGCTTTGTTTGTACATTGTTGTAAATATGTTTTTCTCTGTACATCTAATTTTGTGAAGAGAAATGAAATAAAAGTTTGAAAGAGACGAAAGGACGAAATGGCACAAATCAAGATCAAGCAACGTACGATCGGGAGTATGCTGACCGATGGTCCTTGGCGGTTGGTCAGTAGCCCACCAGAGGGGGCAGTACGGTATACGTATTAACTATTTAGTGTGCTTCCGAGGTGTACACAGTCATGATGAGTTCCTTGAAAAAAAACCAATGGGGAAATTGGGGAAATATTATCACTGTTCTTGGTTTGTTGGGGAAATTGTAGGTATCTCTCTATATAGCCTGTCTTGTGGGGAACACGTATCACTGTTCTGAAGTATACGTAGAATTAGGAATTAGTAAGTACAAAAAAAGTATCTCTCTATATACGCAGTCTTGTAACACGTATCACTGTTCTGAAGTATGCGTAGAATTAGGAATTAGTAAGTACAAAAAAAGTATCTCTCTATATACGCAGTCTTGTGGGGAACACGTATCACTATTCTTAGGTTCTCTCTCCATTGTGATTAATATTTATCGCTGTTCTGAGGTTTATTGTGAATTCGTAGATATCACTTTATATAGCCTGTTTTGTGGGAAATATTTATTACTGATCTGATTTTTAGGGGGAATAAGTAAGCAATCTCTGAATAGCCTTTTTCTGTGAAATAGTTATTCGTAACTATCTCTCTATAACATGCCTGTGGTTCATATTTATCAATGTTCTGATGTTTATGGTGATTCGTAGATATCACTTTATAAAGCCTGTTTTGTGGGGAATATTTATCACTTTTCTAAAAACTGCTGTGTTTTCGAAACTAGGTCTCTCTAGCCTGTCTGGTAAGAGTATTTTTTTACTCATTTTTTTTATTGGAACCATATGGATGCTTTGGCATACAGACACACGGTAGCTTCGCCACTAGATGCATGCAATTTTTGGGGGGTTAAATGATCGTTCATATCAATAGACAATGATTGAACAAAACTACATTTTTAAACTTGGGATTGTACTCGGAAATCAATCAGTTTTTATATTTGTAACATGACTAGCCATTGGTTCATTCTGACGTGTATTTTATAAGGGCAATAAAACACGTGAACCGTCGGATTATTTAGCCAGTAAGTAGTCCATTTGACTAGGCCTACATTCTTAGGGAACCGAACACTCACCAATATTCGCTTTTATTATCCCCCGCGAAACGCGTTTGCGGGGGATATTAAATTGGGCTCCGTCCGTCCGTCCGTCCGTCCGTCGTCCGAGATTCCTTTTCGGGCTATAACTCCATAACCATTCAACGCAGCTCATTGAAACTTTTCGGTATTTTTTCTGTCACCATGGAAACTTAGTCAAAAATACCAAATTACTGTTTCCTTTTGTTTCCGGGCTATAACTCAAAAACCATTCGATGCAGCTCCTTGAAACTTTCTGTATATATCAACTAGTGCCCTAGTTGTGCCTTTTGCTATTGCGGACCTTCCATTTTCGGTATTTTTTTTCTGTCACCATGGAAACTTAATCAAAAATACCAAATTACTGTTTCCTTTTTTTCCCGGGCTATAACTCCAAAACCGTTCAATGCAGCTCCTTGAAACTTTCTGTATATATCAGACTAGTGCCCTAGTTGTGCCTTTTGCTATCGCGGACCTTCCATTTTCGGTATTTTTTCTGTCACCATGGAAACTTAATCAAAAATACCAAATTACTGTTTCCTTTTGTTTCCGGGCTATAACTCCAAAACTGTTCAACGCAGCTCCTTGAAACTTTCTGTATATATCAGACTAGTGCCCTAGTTGTGCCTTTTGTTATTGCGGACCTTCCATTTTCGGTATTTTTTCTGTCACCATGGAAACTTAATCAAAAATACCAAATTACTGTTTCCGGGCTATAACTCCAAAACCGTTGCAGCTCCTTGACATTTTCTGTATATATCAGACTATTGCCCTAGTTGTGCCTTTTGCTATTGCGGACCTTCCATTTTCAGTATTTTTTCTGTCACCATGGAAACTTAATCAAAAATACCAAATTACTGTTTCCTTTTGTTTCCGGGCTATAACTCCAAAACTGTTCAACGCAGCTCCTTGAAACTTTCTGTATATATCAGACTAGTGCCCTAGTTGTGCCTTTTGCTATCGCGGACCTTCCATTTTCGGTATTTTTTCTGTCACCATGGAAACTTAATCAAAAATACTAAATTACTGTTTCCTTTTGTTTCCGGGCTATAACCCAAATTACCGTTTCCTTAATAATTCTTACTTTGAGCTTGGTATATACATGTATTTGGGTTTTCATACCAACTGCGGGGCGCGGGGGATAATGCCAAGCTTTGCGGCTCCTTGTTTGGTTTTGCTTTTTAACTTCCCAAAAAAAAGACAAAAATATCTATCGATACATATCATGTTTTATTATAATAATACTGAGTTAGAACGACAGCCATCGCGAATCATACCCATATCTGGATTAGTTAATATAATGTATTTTTCTTAAATATTTTGTTCAATAATCAATATTGAAAAAGAAACATTTAGCGTATAAATAAAATGGGTCATATTCGAGCGTTCTTCTCATTACACATTGGTTGAAATTCTTTTTTTCCCTCCTACCAGATACATAATGTATTAGTAAAGTGAAAGTAGTTTTTGGTCTAATAGAGTAATTTCCCTTGGTTGCCAAGATGGCTGCGCCCATGAGAGTGCGGACACGGAGGATATGTCGATTTTGTAAATTCTTCCAAACTTCGTATTTACGCTGCTGGTCATCTCATACAAAAAGATCGTAAGTGATGGTACATTTGCGACGATACCATATACATTGCTGTTAGGTTATGTTAGATAAATGCACAGACACTAGTCTCTGTTATGCACATTGATATTGTATGACTGAACTTGGTATTGCCCGGTACATCTGTAGTGATAATGATAATGCAGCTGCTTCAAGGGGTATTGCCGAGTGCAATGGCCGACACCATCAGGTGACAACAGGTTATTCAGAAAACATGCATAGAAGCATTTTCACACAAAAATAGTTATTTTTTCACTGACGATAATAGAGGATAAAATAATGGGGAAATGTGGCAAAAGTGAAATTTGTCGTTTTCGGTAAAAGTTTTCACATATTTTGTTCACGGGGCGGCAGTATTTTCGTTTAATGAAATATATATTATTTTCCTACACGTGTGTTATCCTGTACCTTCATGTATGTATTTTGTCAACGACAACCTATCAAGTTTTTTGGAGAAACTGGCGATAAACATCACAAGACCACGATCAATTCCATGTCCACAATATCCAAAACAGTAGCTGAGGTGACAAGGCTTTCTGGGTATGAATGAAATACTTGTAGCACGTGCATGCATGCATGAGCGCAATTCTTCATATAGCTCAGAAGCCACCTACACTGTATTGTCAGGTAGTAATGACTCAGTTCATACAAAGCTTCGTCACCTCAGCTACTGTTTTGGATATTCTGGACATGGATATGAATGTGGTTTTGTGATATTTCCCGACAGTTTTCTACAAAAAACTGGAAAATATGTAATAACTTATACAGAAAATGACAAATTTCACTTTGCCAACATTTCCCATTATTTCCCTT
>NW_022980911.1:0-12506 GCF_902652985.1 Pecten maximus
TCATACAATCTGGTAACGACGAACAAACCAGCTCATACAAATCTAGGTCACGACGACACCCGTCTATGAGTCCATCGACGATCTAGTTATATCGACAATAAAACTAGTCAATACCCTCTACGGTTTATATCGACGACACCCGTCATACCAATCTAGGTTATATCGACAACACCCGTCATACAAATCTAGGTCACGACGATACCCGTCATACAAATCTAGGTAACGACGACACCAGTCATAGAAATCTAGGTCACGACGACAACCACCATACAAATCTAGGTAACGACGATACCCGTCATACAAATCTAGGTCACGACGACACCCGCTATATAAATTTTGGTTAAATCCGGGTTTAAATCCAAGCTAGAACACGTCTGACTTCATATCGTGTAATGAAATAGAGTATGTCCAAATGATATCAGTTGTCGCCAATTAACCTTCCCTTTGAACTTTATCAATCGTTATTTTCTTTGTTCTTTTTTTCCCCACCAGTAGGAAATCATGACAATGGAAATAAGGCATTGAAAATCAACAGGGACGTGTTAACACTGTAGGTGCTATTTAACACTCAAACGTCCATTGCCAGTGGAAAATGTATCAATTATTTCTCTGTTTCTCATTCAATATTAAAAGGACTTTTATGATAAATGATACAGTCAAACCTGCTTGAACGGTCACCTTGAATAAGCGGCCACCTCCGCTTTGCGGCCAGTCTGTGGTACGCCCGATAGAAAACACTCTATAATAAACCTTAAATAAGCGGTCACATGTCTAACGCGGCCACTACAATCAGGCCCTAGTCGTTATCTCAGCCCGTATTAAGCGGCCATTGTGTCCGGAGGTAAACAGCCGAGATGTTCACATGACGAGATTCCATTATCGATCGTCACATGATTTGCTTTGTTCCTTCACACTTGTCAAGTCTTTGCAGGATTAAGCGTTATCATGCAAACTGAGGCTGAACATGACAAACTTTATGTGAAATGTAGCGAACAAACTACAAGTGGAGATTTTTTTTTCAGATGCAATAAATTCATGATTTTTATGTGTGTGTGTTTGTGAGTTTAGTAGCCACCTGTCTTAAGCAGCCAATTTCTGTCGGTCCCTTGGATTACCGCTTAATACATGTTTGAAGGGCGAGAGTCACTAGATTCTCAGTTTTCTACAAAATTCGAAATAATAATTGACCTGCGAGAGAGAAATGCCGTCTTCGTATGCATACGTTTTGGCTATAAACTTCATTCATGTTGAAAAAGTCTCTGTTTTTAATACTTTGTTTTCGATGGATTTTCTTGGGATTCCGAACACTAGTAGAAATGTTAAGTCTTTCGCCTGAAATGAAAAAAGTGTGTGGTGTTGTTTTGTTCTTATTTTTATATTACATTGTATGATTCAGAGGCTATTTTTCGAAATATAATGTACAATCTCTTAAAATCGGCTAGGAAATTAAAATAATACAAATATTGTATTATAATATAGTATATACAATCCCCTATAATCGACAAGGGAAATCAAAATTATACAAATATTATATTATAATATATTATATACAATCCCCTATAATCGACAAGGGAAATCAAAATTATACAAATATTATCGGAGGAAGAAGCAAATAATTCTCTATAAATTTGTAAAAAATTCAAAAAAAAAACAAAGTCTTAAAAATATTGAATTGTGAGCCCAATTGCATGGCCACATCACTGTTATTCAAAGAATTCAAGTTGTCAAAGTCAATGCGTTCGATTGCGCAGTTTGGGAATGAATCCATCTTGCAAGTATAATGAACTTATTTACTTATATCAGAGACCTATATACTATATAGGTCTCTGCTTATATCTATTCATTTATTAGTCATTTATTTTTTCAAAAAAGACTGAAGTATCTATGCCTACAGATACTTTTGCCCTGGTTCTGCAATATATATATGTTTTACCGCTTTGTTGTTCAAACAAGACATTTATGTTCCAATTGATTCTGCAGAAGCAAGATATTTAGCAGCCTACGTACATGTACAGTACGGGCTTGGGATCGGCGTACATCCTTTCACTTCTACACTACAGCTAGGATTATCTACCTTTAATAATACAATTTCTCTCCGCTAGGTTTCAAGTTCCAGTTACTTCCAGAAAGTTGGGGAACATCCAAAGAAAGGGGGATCAGCATCCTGTGAGCTTTACGAAGTGTTTGTTCTGGGCAGATTTCACGAAAAATATCTCGGTTTGTGACAGGTTTGTACGGTAGATCTACATTGGAAGTCATATTGTAATTTGTTTTGGTCGTGAATGCGAAAGACATACAAAACAACAACTCTGACACCGGCAAGTTCAAGTTGTTTGTAGGAGGCCACTCGGAGAACTGTAAGAAATTATTTTTCCAATTAAGCTGCCCTAGTTTCGTGTTTTCCGCCTCATGCCTTGGCAGGCTTGTCGGCATTGATAAATTGCAGCTGAACATAGGCCTACAGTCAGCCTACCTAATACTGTTAGCAGATCGCACAGGCTACTTGTGGACAGAATTGTACGTGTTTGTAATCAAAATGTTACGTTACTGTATAAGACTAGTAAATTATTGATCATATGCTTAATTTTTAGATAAAATTATATCAATCATACCTTGGCTTTTTAAATTATTCATGAGGCCAAGGTAGGAAATAAATATTATTTTCTTATTAAACATGCGATCGTACAATGTAATACAATAACAACAACATCTTGATAAAAAAAAACCTTATTAGGGGATTTAGAAAGTTTGGTGTTCTATATATACAAGGCACACTC
Source organism: Pecten maximus (assembly GCF_902652985.1). Lineage (NCBI taxonomy): Eukaryota > Metazoa > Mollusca > Bivalvia > Pectinida > Pectinidae > Pecten > Pecten maximus. The sequence continues at coordinate 2,778 of NW_022980911.1, forward strand.
AATCATAACATACACTAGATATCTAGTTCATCTTAGCCTTAAATAATATGATTTTACATGCATTGAGTTTTTTATGCAGATAATTTTTACGAAATTCTTGAAAATATCTAATCTGAGAACCTCTATCATTTCAGGGAAGCTGTGACATCAGCGCGTAGTCTATGGCATAATTTCAATAATCAAGAGATTCTGACACCATTTCAAGGTATACAAACTCCAACAATATATTAGAGGTTTTTTAACATGGTGAGAAACTTTTAATAGTTGCTGTCACCACACTAATGTCGATAGCCCGAGTTTCCTCTGGCCCTAACACCATGTCTGGTATAGGGCCAGAGCGCACTAATATATATATATATGAAAACGTGGAATTATCCGACACCGTTTGGTGTCGCTAAGATTTTGGTGCAAACACAATAAAATAAGGTGTGACATAACACCTACCTTATATTGATGGATAAATAAAATGTTTATTTACCCCAAAACATCAAATCGGTGTAATATTCCGTCCGTATAGACCCTCGTTTTACACTGTATTCCATGTTTTTATATAGTAGTGCACTCTGGCCCTACACCAGACATAGTGTCAGGGCCATGGAAAGGAAACTAGGGCTATAATGTCGAGTAATAAATCAGTAACCAGACCTGCCTCTTGTGTTATATAGGAGTACAATTCAGCATAATCTGTGATTGTTCAAATGGATGACCTTGACCTTCATTCATGGTCATACAGGTCAAAATATTTGCTAAAATCTTCAAATGACTGCTTGGTAACCAAGTGGCTCAGATACATTATTTTATGTATGTAGCATGCTGAGATGAAGGGCTACCAAGTTTGATCAAATGGATGACCCATGGGTTAGATATGCTCAAACCTTTTAAACAACTTCTTCTCAATAACCAAAAGGTCTAGAAATCTGATATTGACCCTGTTGCATGCTTAGTTGAAGGGATACAAAGTGTGTTCAAATGAATGACCTTGACTGACATTCAAGGTCACAGGGTTAAAGCATGCTGAAATATTTAAATGACTTTCATTTTGCAAGAGGTCTAAAGACCTGATATTGGGCATGTCACATGTTGGGGTGTAAGGCTATATCAAGACTGTTTAAATGAATTACCTTGACCTTCATTCAAGGTCATATGGGTCAAATACGCTAATATCTTTAAATGACTTCTTTTTACTAAGCAAGAAGCCCAAAGGCCTGAAATTGTGCCTTTAGCCTATTTGGATGAAGAGCTATCAAGATTATTCAAATGAATGACCTTAAACTTTTTTCAAGGTCACGGGTCAAATATGCAAAAATACTAAAAGGACACTTTTTCAATATGCAAGAGGCCCAAAGACCTGATATTTTGCATGTAGCATGCTTTGGTGCATTTTCTCTAGCCAAGGCGTCTGATTAGGTTTCACTCCACGACCCCTTGGCAGATATAGTTGTGTTTAAATCGTCGCGCCCTGGAATCCTCAGGCATCCAATCAAATTGCGCTTTACATTCAGCTTTGGTTTCGCAGTCAACAAAGATTGCGGCGCCCAGTACAGAGCTACCTTGTCGACTATGTCATGGCATTTTACCTTAATATAGAGACATACAATATTTGGGGAAAGATTCACAGTGTTTGATCGGTTGATTGAAGTCATTGATCACATATCTCATCAAAATGACACAAGCCTCCATGTGTGTTTCTAAACACCACAGATGAACTAGTCGAAGATTTCCTGTGTAAAGAATGGTAATTTCGAATCTCCCCTAGAGGGCCAGAACTGGTGACTATATCTGCCAAGGGTTTGTGGAGTGTAATGTTATCAGAAGCCTTGGCTAGTGAAGATGGCTTGGTTGAAGGCTAGGAAGTTTGGTCAAATGAATGACTTTGACCATGATGTAAGTTTGAAAGAGTTAAATTTGGCCAAAATATTTAAAAGACACATTTTCAAATAACTGCAAGGCCCTGAGATCTTATATATGGTCTCTGATACACTTATTAGCTCACCTGGTCCGAAGGACCAAGGTGAGCTTATGCCATACTGTGGCATCCGTCCGTCGTCCGTCCGTCAACAATTGACTTATCTGACTTCTTCTTCATAACCGCTGAACGGAATTTTACAAAATTTGGTCAGAAGCATCCCTCTGGGTAGGGGACTCAAAATTGTACTAATGATGGAGCTGACCCCCTGGGGGCCTCTGGGGCGGGGCCAAAAGGGGTCAATTTAGCTATTTTGATATAAACGACTTCTTCTCTGAAACCGTGCAATGGATATCACTCATATTTGCTTGGTAGCATCACTAGGAAATTGTACAAATGATGGGGATGACCCCCTTGGGCCTGAGGGGCGGGCCAGAAGGGGTCAATTTGCCTAAATTGATATAAACAACTTCTCTGAAACTAAGCAATGGATATATATATCGCTCATATTCGCCTGGTAGCATCCCCTTGGGGTAGAGATTCAAAATTGTACAATTGGTGGGGCTGACCACCGGGGGCTGAGGGGTGGGGCCAAAAGGGATCAATTTGGCTAAATTGACATTTTTAGAATTACAATAAAAACAATGTTCATGTAACCATATAAAATGCCTATGATATATTGACATAGCAATACCAGTGGCAAATATACTAAAGCATATAAGTTCTTGTTTCATATCTGATGAAACCAGGTGAGCGATACAGGCCCTCTGGGCCTCTTGTTTTTAATTATGTTTATGTTTAAAATTGATCACTGGATAGCAGGCAAGCGATCGGGCCCATTGGGTCCTTGTTTTACATAAAATGCATGTTAATTCTCAGTACAAGAATGGTATACTGTATATATTAATTAGTATTTTCAATTAAAATGATTTCCAATTAAGATGGTAAATATGATAGAGAATGTTTATTTAATCATTTATTTATTTTTTTGTTTTGTTTTTATTTCCAGTTTCGATGAAGAAATAATCGAATGACCATCAAAACATCTGGATGATGTGTTTTGTTTAATGCAGGATCCTAAGCTGGTGTTTAGCATTGTGTAAGACTTCAGTCACAATGTACGAGGTGATCATACTGAAGGAAGGCTACAGCCAGACTGAGGGACCAGGTCAGTTAATCATATTAATTAGGTTCCTTCTGAAAAAAAAATGGAAAAATTGAAGGTTTATGAAAAAAGAAATTCAAGAAAAAACAAGTAAACCAATGTGAAAATCATTACTTTTGTTAAGTTGAATTCTTCTGTTTCTTTTGTTAATTTTGAAACATTAATAAGTTGTAAGTAAAGTGATATTTAAGATGTTGTAATAATGAAAGTTATCTCCCTTTTCAATGAAAATGTAATATTAGATGTAGAAAATGCCCTATCCATTATGAAATATACATTCTTTTCCTTGATCAAGTATTTATTCTCTTCCCCTGAATTTATAAATATATATAATGACTCAATTCCCATGTCAGATTATTTTATTTTCTTTCCGAACTTTTAATTACAAAAATAGAAACTAATAGTAATATGGTAATGTTCAGTGTCATAATGTTTTTATCTTCACATCGGTATTAACTTAAGTCAGGTTAGGGAATACTGCCTATACTGGCAATTTATATGTAAAGGTATTACTATGACCTAATGAAAAATACATTTTCAGCAATAGGTGGAAATGGGGAGAAATGTACAAAAGTACAGATGTAAAGGAGAATTGCTGTCATTCTGTACCTGTTTTCATTTCACAGGTCACCAGAAAGCATGTGGCACCATTACCTTGCTGAAAGGTCCAAAGAACATCATTGTAGATACGGGAAATCCATGGGATAAAGACCTAATACTTAAAGGTGACTCAGACTTCAAAGATTTTTATTCTCTGAATATTCCAAAGTGGTTTTTTGGTCATTATTAACTGAAAAAATGACCATTTTGGTGATTATTAATTTTATAATTTTCTATTTAATGAATATTCATATTCATGGAGGAACATTATAGTATCTAGTACTGATCGGTAATAAGTACATAGATCTATGTAGGAAAATATTGTGAATTTTGATATTACCTCTTTACTGACTAGTTCTTTTGAATCATTTCATTTCACAAAGATTTTATTGAAAGAAATGTGTATTGGGCAACAGGCTAATATTTATTAAATCATTCATTAGAAGAAAAAATCAATGGTTATTATGAAATGATTGTTGAAAATAGACCACTTTTCAAAAATTGATTTCGTCACTAGGTCTAGAAGATAATGGTATTCTGCCATTTGAAGTTCGGTTCATTGTGGGCACTAGTGCTCTGTCTGATAAAGTTGGCAATTTGAACCTGTTCACTGGGGCTATCCAGATCATAGCTGGAAAAATCTTCCATCATGAAAACTACTATCTACATGCATTTCACCAGGTAAAATGCATGGGTCAAGGTCATATGTGCTGTGGAACTCTTTGTCTGAATACATTTTTTTGAACTATATTTGCAGAATGAACCTTTTTGTACTGCAGCTGTGTAATGTTCTTTAAATACTAGAAGCTTTACTCCTTTAAAATTTTGTGTCAATATTTTTGTAGAAAAAAAAATGGATCAAACATTTTACCTAGTAAGGTGATAAGTTTGAAAAACTTTTAGAACCCTCCTTTGAAAAGGCTGTGAAATCAATCCACTGTTAAAATCTTTTTCTTTTTTTTTCCTATTGTTTTTTATTTTGACCATATGACTAAGGGAAAATAATTGAAATATCAACTTTCAGGATCAAAACATTTTGGACAGTTGTATTTTCATTTATTAGTTTTTTTCTTTTTGTAAATGGCAAAGTTTCTGTTATCAAAAGTCAACATGCAAATATTGTGAAAAGTAAACACAAAATAATGACAATCGGAACATAATATCATCCATTTAAATTATCAATAACTTTTCAGCTTAGACTTGTGAAACTAGAATTGTGAATGAAATATTATGTTATCTCTACCGCTGTACAGCTCAACTGTTCATGTGTATCAGAAAAGTTATACACTAGCCTTGCTAGGCCAAGGTGCGTTTGAAATGAGAGCCTTGATTGTTCGAAACAAATGCTTTCAATTTGTTCACACTCTCATGTTCACAAGTCTAGTTCTTCATTTTCTTTCTTGATTTTATATATCGTAATGAAATAGTCTAGCGACCTTCAGCTATCAAAAATGCTTGTGGCTTGATTGACATGTACCTGTGACCACACAATCCGTGCCAATGCACTCCTACACACATAACTTCTGATTCTGATCAATAGAGGCTTTTGTTTCAAACGCACTTCATCTGGTTGGCCAAGCAATGCTACTGTACAACTTTTCTGATATACGTTATCACTTGAGAGATACAGCAATAGGAACTACATAATATTTTTCGTTCACACTTCTGGTTTCACGAGTCTGATGGAAAACTAAAGCTTCATGTCAAATCTGTTAACTTTGATATAAGATCAAACTCTAATGAAGTGACTTTCTGAAATTGTCATTCTCATCATATATTTGATTTAAAATGTCAGAGATTCCACAGTACAAAATGAGCTTCTTTTGTTGGTATTGTGCTCACCCCTATCAGCACAGTTCTTGTTAGTGTAACTATAATGTAAAAATGATTTATACTGCACTAACGGTCAATTAGTAACTTGGCATTTGTTAATTAACATGCATGGTTCAGAAGTCTCATTTTAATTTGCATAAGGCATAATATTTCAAATATTGTGCATGTAAATAAATACGATTATAGGTGTACTGAAAATATTTAAAAGCTATTTTTGAATAATCATTTATGGGAGTCTAGCGTGTTTAGACTTATAATTAGGGGGCTGGAGAGTGTGTCATTTGTAGATTTTTTCACATTATCAAAAACATTAGTTGTGTTTTATCATCATTGTACTAGAAGTCCTGTTTTCAACAATAGCCTCTTTTACCTTGATAACAGGATGTATGTTCAATGTTATGACTGTAAAAACACACAATCTATACAAAAATATATAGTAACATTGTTCTAATGGTCTACATCGAATAAAGGTTTGAAGAGTAAAAATTGACTGAAAAGAAAATAACTAAATAAGAAATGACATTAATAAATAGACTAAGTCTAGGTATGTGTTTGTAATGTAACAAGATGATGTGAAGTAGCCCCAGTATATTTTTACTACAAGGTTCAGCCACGTGTACGGGATAATATACCTGTAAACTGTTGCAGGTCTAGAGAAGCATGGTACCTCCCCAGACAAGATCGAGTATGTTGTATGCTCCCATGGCCACTCTGATCATGTCGGCAACCTCAACCTCTTTCTTCATGCCACCCACATCCTGTCACATGACATTTGTCATGGTGACATGTATGTAGAACATAATTTTGATATGGTAGGTTTTTTCATTACAAGTTTTTCCACCTTTTCTTCTTTCTCTGTTTCACATAATCCTTTGTGTAGATTGACAGGTTCTCCTTCTGTTATCATATACCCATGAATATCCTTTAAAAGAAACTACTGATATCTAATGTACAGCTATAGATAGTTTTCTAAACCGATTGAGTAATACTTATCTACCATCTCTGTCATGAACCATCCACAGTTATATTTGTTTATACCGTGATCATTTTGACACATCCTGGTCTGTATTTTTTGTGTCCTTTCTTTCCCCCTCTAGGGGGGATGCGGTGGCCGAGTGGTTAAGGTGTCCCGACACTTTAACACTAGCCCTCCACCTCTGGGTTGCGAGTTCGAAACCTACGTGGGGCAGTTGCCAGGAACTGACCGTAGGCCGGTGGTTTTTCTCCGGGTACTCCGGCTTTCCTCCACCTCCAAAATCTGGCACATCCTTAAATGACCCTGGCTGTGAAAAGGACAAAAAAACAAAAACAAACCAATTCCCCCTCTAAGACCATGCAGAATCCCTCTATCTTATCTGTAGATAGATTTGGTGTATAGGGTAGTGTTGTGGGCTGTAGCACCAAAACAATTACAATGTTTGAATGTACCTATATGTGATTATCGTGACTAATGCTGCAACGATATACTTCCCTCACAATACATTTATTTTGCAGATAATCATTGAAATAAAGTCAACACCACCTGTTTCAGTAAAACAAAATACAAAATGTTTCCAAAAAATGTGATTTAAATGAAGTAGGCGGGTCTTTCAGTTCTAAACAGTCACTTGACGAAAGCACTTCCCCGCCATGCTAGTTTTGAGCAATACTTATTACCACGCAGAAAACAGCCTGATCTGGAAAACTTTGGGACTTACTGTGATGCAAGAAAAAATACCATTAACCAAACCGTGCCATTTACACCCAATATATATATCGTCCCACGGATTACTGTTACAGCACTAATCATGACCTATACATTTTGAGAATATATAACTGAGGTAACCGATACAGAACCACGTTACTATATTGAGATGTATGATTCAGCCTCATAGTACACTTTTATTAGTCCTCTACCGGTGAAACAGGAAGGGGTTGTCTTGTACATATGTACGTAACGCCAAAAGTTGTTAGCGCTCTGACGGCTTCATTCCTCGAGGGATATTGATCAAACTTCACACAATGATGAAGGACCATATATCTAGGACAAGATAATTAAAGTTTTGGGGTTTCTGTAGTCAAGGTCACAGTTACTATTTATAGCGAGCCAGTAGGGGACATGTATTGGTTTAGCAATACCCAGTATGCTTGTTTTTGTATAATTACTAACAAACTCAACAACTAATCATCCCTTCTATTGTTGTCTTTTCTGTAATTTTGTGTGTAATTAATTTAGTGATCGATTGTTTTGGAGTTTTACTAATTTTATAAGCTATTAAATTATATTGTGACCATGGAGACACCATTCCATGTGGATAGGTACTAAACAAGCATTTTAATTATATGTAATGGTAAGTACCTGTTAATTGATCAGGTAATAATATTTAATGGTAAATACCTGTTAATTGATCAGGTTATATTTGATGGTAGATTCCTGTCAATTGATCAGGTAATAATATGTCATGGTAGATTCCTGTCAATTGATCAGGTAATAATATTTAATAGTAAATACCTTTATTTGATCAGGTTATATTTAACAGTAGATTCCTGTTCATTGTTCAGGTGGATGTAAAAAGATTGATTAGATTTCCAGGTATGCTGAACTAGATAGTTTCATGATTTAATGGGTCATTATTTATGAACATGCAATTATTTTCTAAGATTTTAAGAGACAATTTAATCAAGCATGCTTTTCAAGCAGAATCGTAAAACATATCCAGACAAAAGAATCTGCTGTCCAAACTCTGCTACATAGTCAATGTCCAGTATGGTCAGTGTAAGTTTGGGGAAAGTACACACCAAATATAGCGATACTCCAAATTGGTGCAACATGTTGCACATTCTGGCAAGAAAAGAGTTGTTTGTAGACACATCCACACGATTGAAGCACAGAGTGATGACACCGTAGATCTGATTTCACGTATACTTATTTCTTTGGCTGTTGCGACAATTTACTTGTCTGTACTGTCGTTATTACTACTTGACAATTATCTATTTCTAGTAATACACATCCAACGGACATTTGTTTGTTAGGATCCAGTACCTATATTGGAAATAAAGTTGAACCAAATTTTTTTTGATTTCCTTCGAATTCACTATACCCGGTCAGTAGAAATTTGTATCAAGTTTTAGTTTTTGTTTTAGGAAAGTGTTACTGTATATCTTGATGATTTTGTTTGTTTTTTGAAATCAGTTGTATACCACAGTGCTAATCTGAAAAGTTGTTACTGACAGGGAATTCCTTATGAAATTGATGATGATGTAGAAGTCGTCCCCACTGCCGGCCACACAGGTTCTGACGTGTCTGTTATTGTACGTAACACCAAACTGGGCACTGTGGCAGTCACAGGTAAATATGTTTCATATGTAAACTAGACAATAGCATGATTAACATAATAAGGAATAAAACTTGGTGATGGTATCCTAGCTTAAGTAATTACAGAGATGAACATGGACCAATCTACAATGTATTGTAATAAAACTTGGTGGTGGTGTTCTATCCTAAGTAATTACTGAGATGAACATCGACCAATCTACAATGTATTGTAATAAAACTTGGTGATGGTGTTGTATCATAAGTATTTACTGAGATGTAGAACAAGCCACTATGTATTAAAGGCAAAGCTAGCTATACAAAGCGACTGACTTCTAACCACTATTCCTTGCTTAATTCTGTCACTCTGGTATCTCGATCAACATTTAAAATGGTCAATTAAGAAAATTAGATTGACCTGATTCAACCTAAAAGATTAACTTCATCACTCACTTCAACTTACTGGATGTTGGTTTAATATTGGATTTTCACCTTGGGATTTAGTTAAACTTCATAAACAAAATCTGTTTTATAGCTTTGTTCATGAAGACATATGATTTTTCAATGCCGCTGAAAAGACAAGTTTATGGTGTAAAGTTCTTGGTGCCAATTGTTGATTTGGATTAAATAATATTATATGATGTACAAAACCAGTATTGGTAATAAATTAAATCCATATGGTTTGTACATTTTGTAGGTCAGAAAATATTGTCTTAATATTTGTGTTTGTGTTCAATATGATTTCATATTCTTATCCAAGAAAGTATGTTATGAGCCTCTCTGTAACTTTTAACAGAAAAAAAAGCTTCCTTTTCAATGAAAATTTTGGTAAAATCACAAAAGCTTAAAATTAAAAAAACTTTATATTTAAAAAAAAAACAATTTCCCCTTAAAAACCCTTTTTTTAAAAAATTTTTTCTGAAAAAGGAAAAA
>NW_022980912.1:0-12481 GCF_902652985.1 Pecten maximus
AGTCTATTAGTTTTGTACACCTTTAACGGCCATTACACCTTTTCTGACGAAATGTAATGGCCATTACAGAGTACACTTCAGAAAGTAATGACACCGTTAATGGGCATTACAAAAATGGTTTTACTCCAAACCTAATGGCCATTACCTTACACCAAAACGTTTAATGCCCATTACACCATAAGGTTTAATGCCCATTACATTGAAAACTAATTATTGATGGCCCTGTTATATTGTAATGGCAATTATTTAGTGAAAAACTTTAATGGGTTTGTAATGAGTTCGGCCATTACTTTAGGGGCCATTAAAGGTGTACAAAAGTAATCCCAACATATGTAATGGCTTTTTAATGGATTTGTAATGGGCAATTTGATAGTAGTGAAGGTTATTTCTTCTTTTAAAATATCCACAATAGTGCCATTAATTATTCTTATGTAAAAAGCCATGTTGTCAGAATTCACGTACCACATAAACATAAACATTTAACTAAGCATTAATCTACAGTGCTATGGCATATATTGTTGCAATAATTGACATACAAATATCATCTTGCTCGTTTGTGATATTATAAATTCAGCCAATTTAATATCCGATTAATAGCTGATTTAAATAGAATACTTCTTGCCTGTAATGATCAATGCTGTATCTTGGTCTAAAGGACTCGAGAGGAGCTTGTGGAACCTTGACAGCATTGACCTTCAACTTCTGTTCATCACGAATAACATTCATGAAGTTGGTGTAATCTTGACTGTCCTCAAACACAAAGGCCTGAAAGTCTTTAGCACTAATGTGCATCTCTATGTACTTGGCATAAGAGGCATCCTTTGGATTTATCTGTCAAAATAGAGAGCTTGATATTGCAAATTAAATATACCAGATACTAATAAAACAGGATTTTGTTTTATATATTATTTTTCTAATATATTTCCTATTTGGGGGTTTTGTAAACAGAAACCCCAAATCTTTGGATTAGGGGTTTTAGTACCCTGATCATTTGAACTAGTGTGATCAATGATTGCAAAGTTCACAGGCTGCAGCCAACCCAAAATGTTCATACTAAAATTTCAGCAACTTATTATAGATATAAATTCTCAATGCCAAATTAATGCATCTGATTAACAAATTACCAGATATTTTTTGCAAACTTGATTTAAATAATTAAGTAATTCTCATTGCTTTCAATTTCATTCACAAGTACTAATTATGTTCTGTTTGTTTTAAGTAGACAGCCGAGGGATTTAAAAAAAAGAAGTTTTGTTAGTGTATGTAGTTTGGCCTATTGTGCTTTGACTCATGCAAGATGTCATCACTCTCATTGGAGACTGTTATGTATTGTAACATATGAAAAACTTTGAAGTAATACAAGGCTTATAGTTATTAAAATATCTACACATACATGTACAAAACAACATTTTTCATATTACTTATCACAATGATATTGTTGTTTCAATACAAAAGATTTTTTTTGTTTTGTCTGAATATAATTACAGTGTTAGCACACCGAATATTATGGTTACTTACAGATAACATCATTGGGAGATGGACATTGCCTCTGAACTGATCTTTGTTCTGTTTATACCAGATGACAGCATTGTAAGTGTCCTTGTCTTTTCCCCGCAAAATCTCCATTCGTTTGTTCTCCACATTCTGCATCTTCTTCAGCTCCTGTTGATATCCTATGAGAAATGATTATAATCAATACATGTATGGCATGATCGAAACCGGTTAGCTATCTACTTGTTTTTAAGCTGTATGTAGATAAAACAGGATGTCAATATCATATCTCAACTTTCTAGACTCACCGTCTATTTGCCTCTTTAAATCTGCTATACCACGTCGGATCCCATCACCCTCTTCATGTATTTGCGTCATTTTTCTGTTGACCACTCGCATTTCATTGGTCGTCTTTTCTAGTAGTGGCTGTATATCAAAATAAGCTTCAGTCATAACCATAAATGCTAAAGAAAAACATTTTTTTTTTAAAACTATTTTCTATATTTACTGAGTAATGTCACAACAGTTAACTGTTAGTTATTTAAACTTAAACTTTTATTGTTTTAATTTGAAGTATTTTCTTTTACATAAATGTACTATACACTCTTATCACCCAAACCTGCAGATTTTCCTGTTCATCTGTGTTTTGATATTCAGACTGTAGAGCATCCAATTGTCGCTGTAGATCTTGTATCCTGAAGTAGAAAAACATTTTATTTTTCAGAATATATGTAGTTTTTATTTCCTTTGATAGAAAATGTACCCATTCAATGCACATTTCTTAAATGACATTTTATTGAAATATCATGCTCATAGCCTGAACACAAAAAAATATGAAGCTCCAATCAGTCAAGCATATGCCTTCAACAGGCTAAAGGGAGGCTATAACTTTACAGCAAAACATGAGGCAGATGGATGTGTAGCACCAATATCTGTGAGAAACTTTGAAATATTGTAAGTTTGTTTGTGTAGATTTTGGTTTTGATGTGTGGGCGGTGTGTTATCCACATTCAGTTATACACTTAAAATTGCACTTATTTTTTATATTTTAACTCCACATGCCACACATGTAGCTGATGTGTCATCATAACTCTCACGTATTGCAGGCCAGATTCTGTGACTCTATTAGTAGTGTGAAAATGTTGTTATTGTTATCTTTTATCTATAGCTTTTACTCCGTCTGACGGTCTCCAGACAACATTTTGCTGACAATAAATTAAAAACATCCTTTTGATTGTCAGGACATTAAGTTTCTAGGGGTTAACACCTTAACTTGACACAAAAGATTCCTATGGGTCCATACCATTACTTTACACAGAATCAATTTTTATATATCAGTACCTCTTTCGCCTTCCGTTTTCTTCTGTCTTTTTGAGGTTCAATTCATCCAAAATTTCATTATTCTAAAATGACAAGAGAAATTAGAGTTATGCAGGGTGCAACAATATACGCCTGTTGAATGCCTTTATATGATAATATACTATCTTGTGTCAACAAAAGACTTGCATCACCATGTAAGAATGTCATGCTATAAATCTCACTTTTCACAGCAAAACCAATATCTAATTTTCTGATGGTTTGTCATCTTGTCTCAAAATGGAACATACAAAACTACTATAGGGACAAATGGAAACTTCAGAAAGATTCATCAAGCACTTTCTGAGAAATAACAATAACGAATGTATGATTATGGTGGATTGACGATTGACCACGGGTGATTTGAACAGCCCACAATCTAATGATGGAGGATTAATACAAATATCCAGTAAATTTCCTTGATTAATATTCCTCATTGACAGAAATGGAGCCATACACGATGTCTATTCAAATATCCAGTGTTTTGACATGAGTTGCAAATGACTCAGCATGTCACAAATTTCAAATAAGCATCCTTATATAATTACTGTCTAAATGTGTAGCTTAAGGAAGCATGTCTGAGAGAAAAACACAACAACGTGAAGAAAAGAACAAGGCTTCCAAAATAGAATTAATATAACAATTAAACTTTGTACTTAAGATTATCATCAACTCCAACAAGAGGTTCTGTTATAATGGCCGAATTCAATCATGCTTATTTGTGAGGAACAATGGTTTGGAAGGACAGGTACATACATTCTTAATGGCCCAAAGAATTTGAAAGTCTTGCATAGATAAAAAGAAAATGGCCCATAAGAATTTTCAAAATAGTGGTAAAAGGCCCATACCTACTAATACACTTTAAGTGATAGTGTCATTATTACCTTGTCAGTAGCAGCTTCTATCTCCTTGCTATTCGCCTGGGCTTTTGTCGCAAAATCTCTCAGGCTATTTGTCTGAAATATAACCCATATTTAAAGTAAATTGGGACATAATATTACTACAAATTTGTCCAGAGAGCAAAATATCTGTGATAAATCCTAACTTTTAACCATTTAGCTATAATTACAAATCTCAAAACACATTTCATCAATATTGTTATATATTTCATGAAAACTTCACATTAATTCAATAAATATTCATGGAATAAATCAAATATTTTCATGTGAATAAACATTTATTTTCTTTCATTATATGGATGATCATACACTCCCTCTCTTTCATTTATATTTTTTTTGTCAATTCACAAATAATCTAATCACAAAATAATGCATTATATATTTCCCAACATACACAAATTACCATGTAACAATACCAATTGGGTGATCATAGAAATTACCTTTTTCTTCATTTCTACATCAGCCCATTCCTTCTTTGATGCAATATTATCAAGCCTCTTCTGTAAAGGTTCAAACTGCACTTTTGCTTGTTTATGAGCTTCCACTTTAGTGTCCCGTTCCTGTTTTACCACATCATATGCTTTTCTCTTTTCATCGTATTCCTACAATGTAAATGTATTTTTGTTCTAAGCAGGCACTCTGCAGTGTAATTGTTACTTGAACACTATAGATAATGTTGTGAACAATTTTAACATATACAGTCAAACCTGTGTATAAAGGCCACCAAAGGGACAAGGTAAAAATGTTCCTCATGGAGAGGTGTCCTTTAGAGAATTTCTTTGTTCAGCGAGTTATGTCCCTTATCAAGGGAGAACCAAACTTGAATAAAGTTTGATTAAAACACACTACACATACCCTGATTTATTATATTTAAACGCTAACAAATTGATAAAAAAACAAATCATTAAAGATGAATTATTAATTGATTTTCCAGGATTCCTCTTACAAAAAAATTAAGATTTATAGTTTTGGTATTTGAAAGTATTAACCATTTTAGAAATGATTCCTAATAATTGAGATTTTTACTGGCTTTGTCCGTTATGGACCTATGTCTGCAATATAAGGGTGACCGCTATTACAGGTTTGACTGTAGTTATTTGACCACTATGTAGTAGATTATTCTGCCACATGTTATTGTCGTTTGACCACTATAAATTGTGTTGTAATTATTGACCATTATAGATTGTGATTATTTTAAACATATGGTTTTGTTATATGACCACTATCGATAATGTTTTATTAAACATATTTTATTGTTGTTTGACCACTATAGATAATGATGTGATCATTGACCACTATCGATAATGTTGTGAATAGTGACCACTATAGATAATGTTGTGATTACTGACCACTATAGATAATGTTGTGATTACTGACCACTATAGATAATGTTGTGATTATTGACCACTTTAGATAGTGAGATTATTTTAAGCATGCCATTGTTGTTTGACCAATACAGATAATGTTATGACCATTTCAAATAAGCCTATACTATGAAATAGATTTTCTCCTGCACCAGAATTAAGTTTGTCTAATGATGTGTTGATGGTTTATTTAAAACACTGATGGGTTTTTTCACAATTTAGCATCTTACTATCCATGGCCTCTTCTTATTCAGCACTGCAACTTTTTCCAAGTGCCGTTCACGTTCCTGGAAGTTCTTCACATCTTGTTCTAATCTGCTATTTTTGTTAATGTTTTGTGCTAATCGTTCTTCAAGATTATCAAACCCTTGTTGTAGACTTCGACTTTCATTCCTAGCCTCCTTCAATTTTGCATGGTTTTCATACATGTCTGGGGGCCCAACCTTTGAACAAAATTTAGATCATTAAATTTAATTAAGTAAGCTGATTACAGTATACTTTATATCATATTGAAAAAAAACCCACCTAATAACCAAAAAATCATTGCAATACATTCTGACTGCTGTGTGTAGTCTCTTACAAAATCCATGATTAGACACAGGCTGATTTGACTTTTATTCCATATCTTGTGTGATCAGGATTTACTTATAATGTAATATACTTCAATTTCACATTATATCAATAAAAAAAATCCTTACAGCCTTCTCTGTATTTTCCAATAACTCCTCTTGTGTCATTTTTGCAAAGTCTGCAACCTTCTCCTGAGGCAGGAATTGACATAGATTCCCAACCTGGATATTCTTACTTGTGACTAGTTCTTCCACCTATTAAACAAAAAAATATTGTCACATATATATTAAGTATAAATAAACAATTAGGCTAAAAGAAATTATCATTTGTTCCTCAGGCCATTTTTCCACTATTCTACATGGCAAATTTGAAATTGAGAACTAGAATTACTGTGTAAAAAATCTATCTTGTAAATTTACTCTATGTATTTTAAGTCAGTAACGGTGATTTTGACTATCAGTTAGAAAACATATTTTTATGTACCGGTAAACGATTTGTCAAAGAAGCTCTATCAATCATTTACTTTAAATGCAGAAATGGCCAATGAAAACAGAAGTAACTTTGGTGTGGAAAACTATGAGGTGGCAGATTCCAAGAGTTGTGTCAGGTGGGGCGTGCAATCACTTATTTGATTTGATTTGAGTTTGGGAAACAAAACAAGATTTAACAATTTTCATTCTGAGGATATGAGCAATGAATAGCTTGTTAAAAGAAAACATCTCACAGCTTTCAAGGGAGCACCCCGTCCATTGACACTCCACTGCGATTGATTGTTTCTGTGTATTTCCCGCACAATCACGTAATTGTCTCCATCTGTGTTGAACCTGGAATATCAACGATCACAAAAAGTTACACTTGCATGCAACTCATAACAGTTCACAAGCTTCAAAGCATTTTCCATCATTATTTCATGTAATTTTATTAGTTTCCGAGTTTATATGTTAAACTAATAATTTAACATATTATTATTATAAACACGGAAATTACTAACTCCCAAACAAATGTTTTTTTAGTTTGAATTTTTCCTCAATCAAATCAATTGTAACATACCATGATGGCAGGTCTTTTCTGATAGGCATATAATTTACTCTATTCTCATATTACGGCCAAATTCCCAAAAAATTCAGTTAACTACAGGAAGTTTTCTTTCGACTTCACTTATTTCCTTTCAAAAATGAGGCAAAAAGGCCCCATCCCAAATTTTGAAAAACAGGCCCTGTTATATAATTATTAAATGACTTACAATTCCAACTCAATTTTTCCTTTTTGCTTGCCATATTTGATGAATTCTGCTGCCTGCTGTGCTCTTCCTAAAAGTCCAATTTTCCCACCAAGACCCAGACATATTGCACAAACTATGGTGGATTTTCCTGTCCCATTGGGTCCTATGATCACATTGAGATAGGGCCCAGTAAAAAACTCGACAGAATCATATGTTCTGAAACAAAACAACAATTATAGTTAAAACATAAGATTTACATTAAGAGAAAATCAACATGACCACCTACAAAATGCTTTTGGGTCTGCAATATAATTTCATATGCACATTGAGTTGAATGACAAGTTTCTTAGAGATGTTTAATTTTACCTGTACTTTTGCAGACTCTGCAATTCACAGGTTGGAATTCCCTTAAAAAGTTGAGACAGTTTCCACCTTGTGAGATCACTTTGTCTTTTACGGTTACATAAAGTAAAGGAAGAATATTTTTACACCATCCAAACAAGTTATTGAAGATGCTAAAACATCAGTAAAAATAGGCAAAGAGCTAAACTATTCAAAGAAAAGCTGTTTATAAAAAGAATTTCAGGACTTTGAATCTTTCAAAGGGAACATGAATGCTACATAATGTTAGCTATAGGCTGCTATGAAATTTAGAGTCTACATGACCCTGTCGAGTGTCGCATAATGAACAAGTGCAATCAATAATTGCGAAAGCTCACTGGCAGCAGCAATCACACTATGCATTAATTTTTTATGTATGTATAAGCATGTCATTTTGAAATTGTATGTCACATAATATCACTCCTAGACCTCTAATGGATGTATAAATCAAATAAGAAGGGTGATAAGTGTATACTTTTGGACTTATCCCCAAAACTTTAAAGTGAGTTTTGGTGCCAAAAAAGTTAAGTCCACAAAATGGTAAAACGAGAAAAAAACACAATTTTTTCTGCATGATTTTGCCATAACATCACTCCTAGACCTCTAATGAATGTATAAACCAAATTAGAAGGGCATGAGGTGTATACTTTTGGACTTGCAAGCTTTCCAAAAACTTACCCCAAAAACTTTAAAGTGGGTACAATGTATCACAGGTATCAAGAAAAGAAAACATGCATGGTAACACATGTACATTACATTGATTTTAATGAAAGTTATTTACAACTTAATGGTTCTTAAGATAAAAGAAAATACCAAACAATTTTTCGCCCTAAAGTTTTAGTTTTAGGGCGAAACATGGCGAACAAGATTTAGAGCGAAACGACCCGGAACCAAATACAGTACATTCCAGTTAATCGGGTATTTCGTTTAATTGGGTAAAATTTCAAAAACCAAAACCATTTTCTCTTAAATCATGTTAAAAAAATTCGTTTAATTGGGTTGGAAAAGTCGTATTTTTCAGTTATTCGAATAGAACAATCGGACCAAAAAATAGAAATGCTCAGATTTTCACGAAAGTCATCACATATTTCTTTAAGTTTTAGACATTTATCAACAAAATTAATAGGGTAATTTAGATGGTTAAAATGTCAAAAAACGGTAAAATATTACCTTAAACGCTAATGTTTTGTCAGGGTTTTGTCATGTTCAGAACTGTGTTGTTGGTAATTCTGCTTAGTGGGGTTTTTCCCCCAACAGGAAGTTGATTAAGAATTGTGGGTAAAATTAAATGTTATTTGTAGAGTCAGCAGCAGGCCAACGTAATGGGGGTTTAAAAGCATAATTAAGCTACTAGACAATTAAACTTTTTACTTCTGGGATGTAAAATCTTCGAAGCAGAAACCAAAACAATAGGTTTTGACCTGGGTCTGACATTTCTACAGATTGATTGATATCACCGCTTACTGTATGTGGCGAATCCAAAGTGAGGGGTTCGCCACGGGGAAATGTGACCACACTGGTACACAGGCGAGTTATTAAAAAAAACAGTAGCGATCAGTAAAAGGACAGACGCCCGATGTTAGCTTATAATTCCTATTCAGGTAAGGATTAGAACTGGTTAATTAAAAACATTACATTGGATTTCGTGTTGTTTTATCAGTGACTGCCAGTGTCAAGTTCGAATAAATTTATACTACAGCTAGGAAACAACCTAAATAAACTCGGTTTCTCCGATCTCTGTGCTTTGGCAATTGAAAATAATATGGAATATTTCAAACTTCATAGCGAACATAAGAATGTCACTATGATAAACATAGATGATTTTTGCTGTAATTGTCGCCGAGTCCTTAGATTGTATGTCAAATTAGGAACATGTGGATGAAACAGGGATGCATGACCCTCCCGATTTGAGGTGCTACGATTGTACTGTGTCGCGAATAAGGTTTTATTATTTTAATACATGTATTTTTATACAATTAGTAACAATAATCTGACAATTTGATATCAGTAAAAGCACAAACAAAAACACGTTTATTAATAATAATAACGCAAATATTTTCATCCAAAATCGACCCAAGTCTTGACAACCATTTCGGACCAAATCTAAGATGGAGACGTGCATTTCGGCTTATTGCATATATAAGTCGGTTAATTGGGTAAAAAGTCCCTGCAAATAGGCAACCCAATTAAGCGGAATGCACTGTATAGTTTTAGAAATAAACTTTACTTGGACATTAATTTATCTTTATTTAAAGATTCAAAAGTAATTTTGGCTATTTTTAGTAACCTGTTCCTTATGAACTAGTTTACTGTCACAGGGGTGAGATTGTTATAAAAATAGTTATAGAAATTATTCACCAATTTCATTAAATACAACTTATTACTGAATTCAGACTGTTGTCTTTTTTCAATCTAAATGAAGTTTCAAACTAAATTTTTTACGTTTCGCAGGCATATCATTTTGATGGTCATTTGAAATGTCATGCCTAACGGTACAAACACATATGGATGGTTAGCATAACATTGTCAGCGCAGGTAAAATGTACTCGATGTTTATTGGAAATAGACATATAAGTGATTAAAACTAGGTATAACAACATTACATTCCGAAACTGGGAAAGCCAGAAAATGAATCAAGAGAGCTCTTCCTGTTTTTTATAACTAGACTAGTGATGCACTTACAAAATATTTTCCAATTTTATGCGAACAATTGAACCTTCTACATATTCTGAATTCATCTTCATTGATTTTTGTTCCCTTCTGATGCTGACTTCAGCATGTACAGCATCTATAGGCCGTTTTCTTCTTACTGCCGCCATTACGTCAAATTTTCGCTCCTTCGCGCGAGAACACAACATCCGGGAGCTTCTGTGGGTAAGGCTAAAGTTCGGATAATAGAAGGATCACACTACGAAGCGGAAATTATTACTGGATTGTACACTAGTCGATATTGGAGTCTGACAGAGAAAGGTCGTGAATTTGTGTACCGTACCCCATTCCAGATCCGGACCAAATTCCCGTTCCAGGACTAGGGACCCTATTTTTCTTTAACAACAACTTAATTGTTTCATATGGACAGCTCCTGAATGCTGATTTGCAGATTTCATGACATTATCTTATGTGTGTACGCGTACGCTGCACTCAACTGTGATTTTTCCCCAAATTGTTTTTGTTAGTTAATTACTTTGTTTTTCAATATATACAAAGGGACATTTAATGAAACTGTTTAAGTTTAATTCATTTACTTAGTTTAAATCAATTTTATTGCATAATGGCAAATGGATTGGACAAAAGTTATGCAACTTACCAACGTCCTTTCCGTAACAAATGTGTATATACAATGTTTCACGTGACATAATTATTAAACTTTTTTTTAAACAAAAGGTTGGAAAATGTAAAGCAGCGAAATAGATTGTGAACACCAAGTATGATATAATGTTTATCGTTTATACATGCAAGAGGTTTCAGTGGCCCTGACGGCGCAACTAAAACACTACTGTTCATACACTCCGATCCTTCTACTTTCTAAGAGTTCGTCACATCCTGTGCTTAGAAGCTTTCTCCAGTCTGACGCTGTCCATCTTTGATCACTCCATGGAATACCTAATTTCTTAACCTTACTTCGCCGGCAGGACCACTGAAACACGATGCAGTCTGTATATGTAATTTCATGATAAAGTAATATGATTTAAATGATACTTTAGGATACTTATGATATACTTATGGTGTTCGAAAAAGAGGTTTAGATTTATTAAAAAAAAAAAAAATTGAAAAGGGAGAAAACAGTAAGGAGAAAAAAGAAAGGAAGAAACATAAGAATAGCACTATAACCCGGCTTTTGATACAAATGGTAGATATCTTATTAGTAATTCATTTACTATTTATTCCTAGTAGTTGTTCAATGCAAAGGGGAAACCAAACTACAACAAGACATATACGCAGCAGGCAAATGGGAACACGATTGGCTAATGACCTTTCACCCCGACAAATGCAATATCATATCCACATCCAACAAACGCACACCAGCATCAGAAACAAGTCAAAATGTATATATGAGAGGTTGAAGCAAATTCTAAATAGCACACAAAACTTAGTTTTGATATCCAGCGGTTTACACAAAATATGGGAAAAATGAAGATAAATCCAAATTATTTCAAAATTAGTTGTCAAATGAAAAAGATGCCAGATATATATACTAATATACGTTAGACTTAAAAACTTAATATAGACTTAAAAGTGTTTCGATAAGTTTAAAATGAGCTTTGATACAAAAACGTTAACAAAAGAGGTGGAGGGCGCCAAACCGGAATCAAGTTAATAATCATTTGGTAGAGTAAAGTTACAAAAAAATATTATTGAATTATTCTATTATTTTCTTAACATAGGAAACTTAAATTAAAAGAAAATAATAGAATAATTCAATAATATTTTTTTGTAACTTTAATTACTCTACTAAATAATTATTAATTAACTTGATTCCGGTTTGACGTCCTCCACCTCTTTTGTCTTGATCAATCGGTCTATTTGGTATTGTACCTTCAAAATATAGCAAATTATTTTCTAAATTCTCCTAATTTTCTTCTGTTTATCTCTCCCACCATTCCCTTTTACAATACATATTTATTTTATACAATTCAGGTAATCTTTTTTTATACTAAACAGATTATATTTTTAAATATGTCTCAAGTACACGTATTTGCTTTTTTACATGTAAAACCATTTCAGGTAAAAGTATATTTCAATTGATTCCACGAGGAAAACGGGTATCTGAAAGTTCTTTTACACATGTCGGACAATTTAACAGCTATATTCAGATACGTGCTGAATGTAAACTATATAGCATTGTTAGATCTCCTATCCCTTAAAATGTATTATCTTATATAAGATATGTTATCACGATAATATGCCGAAACACAATACAACATAGAATTATAATTTAACTCATTCCAGTATAACAATTATACACAACGAGAAAAACTTTTTTTTCCAATTATGTGTGTTTGTATTTCGGCACAAATTGCATGAAACTTGTAGAAAAAATTATCTGATACTTTCTCGATTAAGAAAAGTAAAATAAGCGCCTATATCATCTATTGTTAAACGTACATGTAGTGAATGAGCGAATAATGAAAATTCGAGATAATATCTCATTTACATATTTAAATTGATCATTTGAATACGATGTAAAATTTGGGCAT
>NW_022980913.1:0-31273 GCF_902652985.1 Pecten maximus
AAAAATGAAATTGAAAATTTCGTGGAAAACGTGATTTTTTTCGTTATTTTTGATATTTTGCAGTGTTTTCATGCTTCTGGCGGGTTTTCCAATAGTGCAAACATACGCAGAACCTCCAAACCCAAAGAAATCGTGAAAAAATGAACATTTTCGAAAAAAAAATGAAAATTTCGTGGAAAACGTGATTTTTTTCGTTATTTTTGATATTTTGCAGTGTTTTCATGCTTCTGGCGGGTTTTCCAATAGTGCAAACATACGCAGAAACCTCCAAAATCCTGAGAAATCATGAAAAAATGAAAATTTCGTGAAAAAGGTGATTTTTTCTGTGTTTTTGATATTTTTCGGTGTTTTCATGAATCTGGCCGGTTTTCCAATGTTGCAAAAATACGCAGAAACCTCCATACCCCGAGGAGCATTGTTTTCATGCATATGGCCGGTTTTCCAATACTGCAAACATACGCAGAAACCTCCAAACCCTGAGAAATCGTGAAAAAATGAAAATTTTCGAGAAATTATTTAAAATTTCGTGAAAAAGTGACTTTTTTTTCTGTATTTTTGATATTTTGCGGTGTTTTCAAGCTTCTGCTGGGTTTTCCGATAGTGCAAACATATGCAGAACCTCCAAACCCAAAGAAATCGTGTAGAAATTAAAATTTTCGAAAAAAAAGTTTAAAATTTCGTGAAAAACGTGATTTTTTTTCGATATTTTTGATATTTTGCGGTGTTTTCATGCTTCTGACGGGTTTTCCAATAGTGCAAACATATTCAGAACCTCCACACCCAAAGAAATCGTGAAAAAATGAAAATTTTCGAAAAAAAAAATGAAAATTTCGTAGAAAACGTGATTTTTTCGGTATTTTTGATATTTTACAGTGTTTTCATGCTTCTGCTGGGTTTTTCGATAGTGCAAACATATGCAGAACCTCCAAACCCAAAGAAATCGTGTAGAAATTAAAATTTTCGATAAAAAATGAAAATTTCGTGGTAAAACGTGATTTTTTTTCGATATTTTTGATATTTTCCCGTGATTTCATGCTTCTGGTGGGTTTTCCAATAGTGCAAAAAGATGCAGAACCTCCACACCCAAAGAAATCGTGAAAAAAATGAAAATTTCGTGAAAAAGGTGATTTTTTCTGTATTTTTGATATTTTGCGGTGTTTTCAAGCTTCTGCTTGGTTTGCCGATAGTGCAAACATATGCAGAAACCTCCAAATCCCTAGAAATCGTGAAAAAATGAAAATTTTCGAAAAAAAAATGAAAATTTCGTGGAAAACGTGATTTTTTCGGTATTTTTGATATTTTGCAGTGTTTTCATGCTTCTGCTGGGTTTTTCGATAGTGCAAACATACACAGAAACCTCCAAAACCCTGAGAAATCATGAAAAAATGAAAATTTCGTGAAAAAAGGTGTTTTTTTTCTGTATTTTTGATATTTTTCGGTGTATTCATGAATCTGGCCGGTTTTCCAATGGTGCAAACATACGCAGAAACCTCCAAACCCTGAGAAATCGTGAACAAATGAAAATTTTCGAGAAAATATTTAAAATTTCGTGAAAAGTGATTTTTTTTTCTGTATTTTTGGTATTTGCGGTGTTTTCAAGCTTCTGCTGGGTTTTCCGATAGTGCAAACATATGCAGAACCTCCAAACCCAAAGAAATCGTTTAGAAATCAAAATTTTCGAAAAAAAAGTTTAAAATTTCATGAAAAACGTGATTTTTTTCGATATTTTTGATATTTTGCGGTGTTTTCATGCTTCTGACGGGTTTCCAAATAGTGCAAACATATTCAGAACCTCCACACCCTGAGAAATCGTGAAAAATTGAAAATTTTCGAAAAAAAAATAAAAAAGCGTGAAAAGCGTGATTTTTTCGGTATTTTTGATATTGTTCGGTGTTTTCATGCTTCTGGCGGGTTTTCCAATAGTGCAAACATACGCAGAACCTCCAAACCCAAAGAAATCGTGAAAAAATGAAAATTTTCGAAAAAAAAATGAAAATTTCGTGGAAAACGTGATTTTTTTTCGTTATTTTTGATATTTTGCAGTGTTTTCATGCTTCTGGCGGGTTTTCCAATAGTGCAAACATACGCAGAAACCTCCAAAATCCTGAGAAATCATGAAAAAATGAAAATTTCGTGAAAAAGGTGATTTTTTCTGTGTTTTTGATATTTTTCGGTGTTTTCATGAATCTGGCCGGTTTTCCAATGTTGCAAAAATACGCAGAAACCTCCATACCCCGAGGAGCATTGTTTTCATGCATATGGCCGGTTTTCCAATACTGCAAACATACGCAGAAACCTCCAAACCCTGAGAAATCGTGAAAAAATGAAAATTTTCGAGAAATTATTTAAAATTTCGTGAAAAAGTGACTTTTTTTCTGTATTTTTGATATTTTGCGGTGTTTTCAAGCTTCTGCTGGGTTTTCCGATAGTGCAAACATATGCAGAACCTCCAAACCCAAAGAAATCGTGTAGAAATTAAAATTTTCGAAAAAAAGTTTAAAATTTCGTGAAAAACGTGCTTTTTTTTTTCGATATTTTTGATATTTTGCGGTGTTTTCATGCTTCTGACGGGTTTTCCAATAGTGCAAACATATTCAGAACCTCCACACCCAAAGAAATCGTGAAAAAATGAAAATTTTCGAAAAACAAATGAAAATTTCGTGGAAAACGTGATTTTTTCGGTATTTTTGATATTTTACAGTGTTTTCATGCTTCTGCTGGGTTTTTCGATAGTGCAAACAGATGCAGAACCTCCAAACCCAAAGAAATCGTGTAGAAATGAAAATTTTCGAAAAAAAAATGAAAATTTCGTGGAAAACGTGATTTTTTTCGTTATTTTTGATATTTTGCAGTGTTTTCATGCTTCTGGCGGGTTTTCCAATAGTGCAAACATACGCAGAACCTCCAAACCCAAAGAAATCGTGAAAAAATGAACATTTTCGAAAAAAAAATGAAAATTTCGTGGAAAACGTGATTTTTTTCGTTATTTTTGATATTTTGCAGTGTTTTCATGCTTCTGGCGGGTTTTCCAATAGTGCAAACATACGCAGAAACCTCCAAAATCCTGAGAAATCATGAAAAAATGAAAATTTCGTGAAAAAGGTGATTTTTTCTGTGTTTTTGATATTTTTCGGTGTTTTCATGAATCTGGCCGGTTTTCCAATGTTGCAAAAATACGCAGAAACCTCCATACCCCGAGGAGCATTGTTTTCATGCATATGGCCGGTTTTCCAATACTGCAAACATACGCAGAAACCTCCAAACCCTGAGAAATCGTGAAAAAATGAAAATTTTCGAGAAATTATTTAAAATTTCGTGAAAAAGTGACTTTTTTTTCTGTATTTTTGGTATTTTGCGGTGTTTTCAAGCTTCTGCTGGGTTTTCCGATAGTGCAAACATATGCAGAACCTCCAAACCCAAAGAAATCGTGTAGAAATTAAAATTTTCGAAAAAAAATTTAAAATTTCGTGAAAAACGTGATTTTTTTCGATATTTTTGATATTTTGCGGTGTTTTCATGCTTCTGACGGGTTTTCCAATAGTGCAAACATATTCAGAACCTCCACACCCAAAGAAATCGTGAAAAAATGAAAATTTTCGAAAAAAAAATGAAAATTTCGTAGAAAACGTGATTTTTTCGGTATTTTTGATATTTTACAGTGTTTTCATGCTTCTGCTGGGTTTTTCGATAGTGCAAACATATGCAGAACCTCCAAACCCAAAGAAATCGTGTAGAAATTAAAATTTTCGATAAAAAATGAAAATTTCGTGGTAAAACGTGATTTTTTTCGATATTTTTGATATTTTCCCGTGATTTCATGCTTCTGGTGGGTTTTCCAATAGTGCAAAAAGATGCAGAACCTCCACACCCAAAGAAATCGTGAAAAAAATGAAAATTTCGTGAAAAAGGTGATTTTTTCTGTATTTTTGATATTTTGCGGTGTTTTCAAGCTTCTGCTGGGTTTTCCGATAGTGCAAACATATGCAGAACCTCCAAACCCTAAGAAATCGTGAAAAAATGAAAATTTTCGAAAAAAAATGAAAATTTCGTGGAAAACGTGATTTTTTTCGATATTTTTGATATTTTACAGTGTTTTCATGCTTCTGCTGGGTTTTTCGATAGTGCAAACATATGCAGAACCTCCAAACCCAAAGAAATCGGTGTAGAAATTAAAATTTTCGATAAAAAATGAAAATTTCGTGGTAAAACGTGATTTTTTTCGATATTTTTGATATTTTCCCGTGATTTCATGCTTCTGGTGGGTTTTCCAATAGTGCAAAAAGATGCAGAACCTCCACACCCAAAGAAATCGTGAAAAAAATGAAAATTTCGTGAAAAAGGTGATTTTTTCTGTATTTTTGATATTTTGCGGTGTTTTCAAGCTTCTGCTTGGTTTGCCGATAGTGCAAACATATGCAGAAACCTCCAAATCCCTAGAAATCGTGAAAAAATGAAAATTTTCGAAAAAAAATGAAAATTTCGTGGAAAACGTGATTTTTTCGGTATTTTTGATATTTTTCGGTGTATTCATGAATCTGGCCGGTTTTCCAATGGTGCAAACATACGCAGAAACCTCCAAACCCTGAGAAATCGTGAACAAATGAAAATTTTCGAGAAAATATTTAAAATTTCGTGAAAAGTGATTTTTTTTTTCTGTATTTTTGGTATTTGCGGTGTTTTCAAGCTTCTGCTGGGTTTTCCGATAGTGCAAACATATGCAGAACCTCCAAACCCAAAGAAATCGTTTAGAAATCAAAATTATCGAAAAAAAAAGTTTAAAATTTCATGAAAAACGTGATTTTTTCGATATTTTTGATATTTTGCGGTGTTTTCATGCTTCTGACGGGTTTCCAAATAGTGCAAACATATTCAGAACCTCCACACCCTGAGAAATCGTGAAAAATTGAAAATTTTCGAAAAAAAATAAAAAAGCGTGAAAGCGTGATTTTTTCGGTATTTTTGATATTGTTCGGTGTTTTCATGCTTCTGGCGGGTTTTCCAATAGTGCAAACATACGCAGAACCTCCAAACCCAAAGAAATCGTGAAAAAATGAAAATTTTCGAAAAAAAAAATGAAAATTTCGTAGAAAACGTGATTTTTTCGGTATTTTTGATATTTTACAGTGTTTTCATGCTTCTGCTGGGTTTTTCGATAGTGCAAACATATGCAGAACCTCCAAACCCAAAGAAATCGTGTAGAAATTAAAATTTTCGATAAAAAATGAAAATTTCGTGGTAAAACGTGATTTTTTTCGATATTTTTGATATTTTCCCGTGATTTCATGCTTCTGGTGGGTTTTCCAATAGTGCAAAAAGATGCAGAACCTCCACACCCAAAGAAATCGTGAAAAAAAATGAAAATTTCGTGAAAAAGGTGATTTTTTCTGTATTTTTGATATTTTGCGGTGTTTTCAAGCTTCTGCTTGGTTTGCCGATAGTGCAAACATACGCAGAAACCTCCAAAATCCTGAGAAATCATGAAAAAAATGAAAATTTCGTGAAAAAGGTGATTTTTTCTGTGTTTTTGATATTTTTCGGTGTTTTCATGAATCTGGCCGGTTTATCCAATGTTGCAAAAATACGCAGAAACCTCCATACCCCGAGGAGCATTGTTTTCATGCATATGGCCGGTTTTCCAATACTGCAAACATACGCAGAAACCTCCAAACCCTGAGAAATCGTGAAAAAATGAAAATTTTCGAGAAATTATTTAAAATTTCGTGAAAAAGTGACTTTTTTTTCTGTATTTTTGATATTTTGCGGTGTTTTCAAGCTTCTGCTGGGTTTTCCGATAGTGCAAACATATGCAGAACCTCCAAACCCAAAGAAATCGTGTAGAAATTAAAATTTTCGAAAAAAAGTTTAAAATTTCGTGAAAAACGTGATTTTTTTTCGATATTTTTGATATTTTGCGGTGTTTTCATGCTTCTGACGGGTTTTCCAATAGTGCAAACATATTCAGAACCTCCACACCCAAAGAAATCGTGAAAAAATGAAAATTTTCGAAAAAAAAATGAAAATTTCGTAGAAAACGTGATTTTTTCGGTATTTTTGATATTTTACAGTGTTTTCATGCTTCTGCTGGGTTTTTCGATAGTGCAAACATATGCAGAACCTCCAAACCCAAAGAAATCGTGTAGAAATTAAAATTTTCGATAAAAAATGAAAATTTCGTGGTAAAACGTGATTTTTTTCGATATTTTTGATATTTTCCCGTGATTTCATGCTTCTGGTGGGTTTTCCAATAGTGCAAAAAGATGCAGAACCTCCACACCCAAAGAAATCGTGAAAAAAAATGAAAATTTCGTGAAAAAGGTGATTTTTTTCTGTATTTTTGATATTTTGCGGTGTTTTCAAGCTTCTGCTTGGTTTGCCGATAGTGCAAACATATGCAGAAACCTCCAAATCCCTAGAAATCGTGAAAAAATGAAAATTTTCGAAAAAAAAATGAAAATTTCGTGGAAAACGTGATTTTTTTCGTTATTTTTGATATTTTGCAGTGTTTTCATGCTTCTGCGGGTTTTTCCAATAGTGCAAACATATTCAGAACCTCCACACCCAAAGAAATCGTGAAAAAATGAAAATTTCGAAAAAAAAATGAAAATTTCGTGGAAAACGTGATTTTTTTCGGTATTTTTGATATTTTACAGTGTTTTCATGCTTCTGCTGGGTTTTTCCGATAGTGCAAAACATATGCAGAACCTCCAAACCTAAGGAAATCGTGTAGAAATTAAAATTTTCGAAAAAAAAATGAAAATTTCGTGGAAAACGTGATTTTTTCGGTATTTTTGATATTTTACAGTGTTTTCATGCTTCTGCTGGGTTTTTCGATAGTGCAAACATATGCAGAACCTCCAAACCCAAAGAAATCGGTGTAGAAATTAAAATTTTCGAAAGAAAAAATAAAAAATCGTGAAAAGCGTGATTTTTTCGGTATTTTTGATATTGTTCGGTGTTTTCATGCTTCTGGCGGGTTTTCCAATATTACAAACATACGCAGAAACCTCCAAAACCCTGAGAAATCATGAAAAAAAATGAAAATTTCGTGAAAAAGGTGATTTTTTCTGTATTTTTGATATTTTGCGGTGTTTTCATGAATCTGGCCGGTTTATCAATGGTGCAAAAATACGCAGAAACCTCCATACCCCGAGGAGCGTCTCATGCATCTGGCCGGTTTTCCAATACTGCAAACATACGCAGAAATCTCCAAACCCTGAGAAATCGTGAAAAAATGAAAATTTTCGAGAAATTATTTAAAATTTCGTGAAAAAGTGATTTTTTTTCTGTATTTTTGATATTTTGCGGTGTTTTCAAGCTTCTGCTGGGTTTTCCGATAGTGCAAACATATGCAGAACCTCCAAACCCAAAGAAATCGTGTAGAAATTAAAATTTTCGAAAAAAAGTTTAAAATTTCGTGAAAAACGTGATGTTTTTCGATATTTTTGATATTTTGCGGTGTTTTCATGCTTCTGACGGGTTTTCCAATAGTGCAAACATATTCAGAACCTCCACACCCAAAGAAATCGTGAAAAAATGAAAATTTTCGAAAAAAAAATGAAAATTTCGTAGAAAACGTGATTTTTTCGGTATTTTTGATATTTTACAGTGTTTTCATGCTTCTGCTGGGTTTTTCGATAGTGCAAACATATGCAGAACCTCCAAACCCAAAGAAATCGTGTAGAAATTAAAATTTTCGATAAAAAATGAAAATTTCGTGGTAAAACGTGATTTTTTTCGATATTTTTGATATTTTCCCGTGATTTCATGCTTCTGGTGGGTTTTCCAATAGTGCAAAAAGATGCAGAACCTCCACACCCAAAGAAATCGTGAAAAAAATGAAAATTTCGTGAAAAAGGTGATTTTTTCTGTATTTTTGATATTTTGCGGTGTTTTCAAGCTTCTGCTTGGTTTGCCGATAGTGCAAACATATGCAGAAACCTCCAAATCCCTAGAAATCGTGAAAAAATGAAAATTTTCGAAAAAAAATGAAAATTTCGTGAAAAACGTGATTTTTTTTCGGTATTTTTGATATTTTACAGTGTTTTCATGCTTCTGCTGGGTTTTCGATAGTGCAAACATATGCAGAACCTCCAAACCCAAAGAAATCGTGTAGAAATTAAAATTTTCGATAAAAAATGAAAATTTCGTGGTAAAACGTGATTTTTTCTGTATTTTTGATATTTTGCCGTGTTTTCATGCTTCTGGGTGGGTTTTCCAATAGTGCAAAAAGATGCAGAACCTCCACACCCAAAGAAATCGTGAAAAAAAATGAAAATTTCGTGAAAAAGGTGATTTTTCTGTATTTTTTGATATTTTGCGGTGTTTTCAAGCTTCTGCTTGGTTTGCCGATAGTGCAAACATATGCAGAAACCTCCAATCCCTAGAAATCGTGAAAAAATGAAAATTTTCGAAAAAAAAAATGAAAATTTCGTGGAAAACGTGATTTTTTTCGGTATTTTGATATTTTACAGTGTTTTCATGCTTCTGCTGGTTTTTCGATAGTGCAAACATATGCAGAACCTCCAAACCCAAAGAAATCGTGTAGAAATTAAAATTTTCGATAAAAAATGAAAATTCGTGGTAAAACGTGATTTTTTTCGATATTTTGATATTTTCCCGTGATTTCATGCTTCTGGTGGGTTTTCCAATAGTGCAAAAAGATGCAGAACCTCCACACCCAAAGAAATCGGCTGAAAAAAAGAAATTTCGTGAAAAAGGTGATTTTTTCTGTATTTTGATATTTTGCGGTGTTTTCAAGCTTCTGCTTGGTTTTGCCGATAGTGCAAACATATGCAGAACCTCCAAATCCCTAGAAATCGTGAAAAAATGAACATTTTCGAAAAAAAAATGAAAATTTCGTGGAAAACGTGATTTTTTCTGTATTTTTGATATTTTTCGGTGTATTCATGAATCTGGCCGGTTTTCCAATGGTGCAAACATACGCAGAAACCTCCAAACCCTGAGAAATCGTGAACAAATGAAAATTTTCGAGAAAATATTTAAAATTTCGTGAAAAGTGATTTTTTTTTCTGTATTTTTGGTATTTGCGGTGTTTTCAAGCTTCTGCTGGGTTTTCCGATAGTGCAAACATATGCAGAACCTCCAAACCCAAAGAAATCGTTTAGAAATCAAAATTTTCGAAAAAAAAGTTTAAAATTTCATGAAAAACGTGATTTTTTTCGATATTTTTGATATTTTGCGGTGTTTTCATGCTTCTGACGGGTTTCCAAATAGTGCAAACATATTCAGAACCTCCACACCCTGAGAAATCGTGAAAAATTGAAAATTTTCGAAAAAAAAATAAAAAAGCGTGAAAAGCGTGATTTTTTCGGTATTTTTGATATTGTTCGGTGTTTTCATGCTTCTGGCGGGTTTTCCAATAGTGCAAACATACGCAGAACCTCCAAACCCAAAGAAATCGTGAAAAAAATGAAAATTTCGTGAAAAAGGTGATTTTTTCTGTATTTTTGATATTTTGCGGTGTTTTCAAGCTTCTGCTTGGTTTGCCGATAGTGCAAACATATGCAGAAACCTCCAAATCCCTAGAAATCGTGAAAAAATGAAAATTTTCGAAAAAAAAATGAAAATTTCGTGGAAAACGTGATTTTTTCGGTATTTTTGATATTTTGCAGTGTTTTCATGCTTCTGCTGGGTTTTTCGATAGTGCAAACATATTCAGAACCTCCACACCCAAAGAAATCGTGAAAAAATGAAAATTTTCGAAAAAAAAAATGAAAATTTCGTGGAAAACGTGATTTTTTCGGTATTTTTGATATTTTACAGTGTTTTCATGCTTCTGCTGGGTTTTCCGATAGTGCAAACATATGCAGAACCTCCAAACCTAAAGAAATCGTGTAGAAATTAAAATTTTCGAAAAAAAATGAAAATTTCGTGGTAAAACGTGATTTTTTTCGATATTTTTGATATTTTCCCGTGATTTCATGCTTCTGGTGGGTTTTCCAATAGTGCAAAAAGATGCAGAACCTCCAAACCCAAAGAAATCGGTGTAGAAATTAAAATTTTCAAAGAAAAAATAAAAAATCGTGAAAAGCGTGATTTTTTCGGTATTTTTGATATTGTTCGGTGTTTTCATGCTTCTGGCGGGTTTTCCAATATTACAAACATACGCAGAAACCTCCAAAACCCTGAGAAATCATGAAAAAAAATGAAAATTTCGTGAAAAAGGTGATTTTTTCTGTATTTTTGATATTTTGCGGTGTTTTCATGAATCTGGCCGGTTTATCAATGGTGCAAAAATACGCAGAAACCTCCATACCCCGAGGAGCGTCTCATGCATCTGGCCGGTTTTCCAATACTGCAAACATACGCAGAAATCTCCAAACCCTGAGAAATCGTGAAAAAATGAAAATTTTCGAGAAATTATTTAAAATTTCGTGAAAAAGTGATTTTTTTTCTGTATTTTTGATATTTTGCGGTGTTTTCAAGCTTCTGCTGGGTTTTCCGATAGTGCAAACATATGCAGAACCTCCAAACCCAAAGAAATCGTGTAGAAATTAAAATTTTCGAAAAAAAGTTTAAAATTTCGTGAAAAACGTGATGTTTTTCGATATTTTTGATATTTTCCGGTGTTTTCATGCTTCTGACGGGTTTTCCAATAGTGCAAACATATTCAGAACCTCCACACCCAAAGAAATCGTGAAAAAATGAAAATTTTCGAAAAAAAAATGAAAATTTCGTAGAAAACGTGATTTTTTCGGTATTTTTGATATTTTACAGTGTTTTCATGCTTCTGCTGGGTTTTTCGATAGTGCAAACATATGCAGAACCTCCAAACCCAAAGAAATCGTGTAGAAATTAAAATTTTCGATAAAAAATGAAAATTTCGTGGTAAAACGTGATTTTTTTCGATATTTTTGATATTTTCCCGTGATTTCATGCTTCTGGTGGGTTTTCCAATAGTGCAAAAAGATGCAGAACCTCCACACCCAAAGAAATCGTGAAAAAAATGAAAATTTCGTGAAAAAGGTGATTTTTTCTGTATTTTTGATATTTTGCGGTGTTTTCAAGCTTCTGCTTGGTTTGCCGATAGTGCAAACATATGCAGAAACCTCCAAATCCCTAGAAATCGTGAAAAAATGAAAATTTTCGAAAAAAAAATGAAAATTTCGTGGAAAACGTGATTTTTTCGGTATTTTTGATATTTTGCAGTGTTTTCATGCTTCTGCTGGGTTTTTCGATAGTGCAAACATACACAGAAACCTCCAAAACCCTGAGAAATCATGAAAAAATGAAAATTTCGTGAAAAAAGGTGTTTTTTTCTGTATTTTTGATATTTTTCGGTGTATTCATGAATCTGGCCGGTTTTCCAATGGTGCAAACATACGCAGAAACCTCCAAACCCTGAGAAATCGTGAACAAATGAAAATTTTCGAGAAAATATTTAAAATTTCGTGAAAAGTGATTTTTTTTTCTGTATTTTTGGTATTTGCGGTGTTTTCAAGCTTCTGCTGGGTTTTCCGATAGTGCAAACATATGCAGAACCTCCAAACCCAAAGAAATCGTTTAGAAATCAAAATTTTCGAAAAAAAAGTTTAAAATTTCATGAAAAACGTGATTTTTTTCGATATTTTTGATATTTTGCGGTGTTTTCATGCTTCTGACGGGTTTCCAAATAGTGCAAACATATTCAGAACCTCCACACCCTGAGAAATCGTGAAAAATTGAAAATTTTCGAAAAAAAAATAAAAAAGCGTGAAAAGCGTGATTTTTTCGGTATTTTTGATATTGTTCGGTGTTTTCATGCTTCTGGCGGGTTTTCCAATAGTGCAAACATACGCAGAACCTCCAAACCCAAAGAAATCGTGAAAAAATGAACATTTTCGAAAAAAAAATGAAAATTTCGTGGAAAACGTGATTTTTTTCGTTATTTTTGATATTTTGCAGTGTTTTCATGCTTCTGGCGGGTTTTCCAATAGTGCAAACATACGCAGAAACCTCCAAAATCCTGAGAAATCATGAAAAAATGAAAATTTCGTGAAAAAGGTGATTTTTTCTGTGTTTTTGATATTTTTCGGTGTTTTCATGAATCTGGCCGGTTTTCCAATGTTGCAAAAATACGCAGAAACCTCCATACCCCGAGGAGCATTGTTTTCATGCATATGGCCGGTTTTCCAATACTGCAAACATACGCAGAAACCTCCAAACCCTGAGAAATCGTGAAAAAATGAAAATTTTCGAGAAATTATTTAAAATTTCGTGAAAAAGTGACTTTTTTTCTGTATTTTTGATATTTTGCGGTGTTTTCAAGCTTCTGCTGGGTTTTCCGATAGTGCAAACATATGCAGAACCTCCAAACCCAAAGAAATCGTGTAGAAATTAAAATTTTCGAAAAAAAGTTTAAAATTTCGTGAAAAACGTGCTTTTTTTTTCGATATTTTTGATATTTTGCGGTGTTTTCATGCTTCTGACGGGTTTTCCAATAGTGCAAACATATTCAGAACCTCCACACCCAAAGAAATCGTGAAAAAATGAAAATTTTCGAAAAACAAATGAAAATTTCGTGGAAAACGTGATTTTTTCGGTATTTTTGATATTTTACAGTGTTTTCATGCTTCTGCTGGGTTTTTCGATAGTGCAAACAGATGCAGAACCTCCAAACCCAAAGAAATCGTGTAGAAATGAAAATTTTCGAAAAAAAAATGAAAATTTCGTGGAAAACGTGATTTTTTTCGTTATTTTTGATATTTTGCAGTGTTTTCATGCTTCTGGCGGGTTTTCCAATAGTGCAAACATACGCAGAACCTCCAAACCCAAAGAAATCGTGAAAAAATGAACATTTTCGAAAAAAAAATGAAAATTTCGTGGAAAACGTGATTTTTTTTCGTTATTTTTGATATTTTGCAGTGTTTTCATGCTTCTGGCGGGTTTTCCAATAGTGCAAACATACGCAGAAACCTCCAAAATCCTGAGAAATCATGAAAAAATGAAAATTTCGTGAAAAAGGTGATTTTTTCTGTGTTTTTGATATTTTTCGGTGTTTTCATGAATCTGGCCGGTTTTCCAATGTTGCAAAAATACGCAGAAACCTCCATACCCCGAGGAGCATTGTTTTCATGCATATGGCCGGTTTTCCAATACTGCAAACATACGCAGAAACCTCCAAACCCTGAGAAATCGTGAAAAAATGAAAATTTTCGAGAAATTATTTAAAATTTCGTGAAAAAGTGACTTTTTTTTCTGTATTTTTGGTATTTTGCGGTGTTTTCAAGCTTCTGCTGGGTTTTCCGATAGTGCAAACATATGCAGAACCTCCAAACCCAAAGAAATCGTGTAGAAATGAAAATTTTCAAAAAAAAATTTAAAATTTCGTGAAAAACGTGATTTTTTTTCGATATTTTTGATATTTTGCGGTGTTTTCATGCTTCTGACGGGTTTTCCAATAGTGCAAACATATTCAGAACCTCCACACCCAAAGAAATCGTGAAAAAATGAAAATTTTCGAAAAAAAAATGAAAATTTCGTAGAAAACGTGATTTTTTCGGTATTTTTGATATTTTACAGTGTTTTCATGCTTCTGCTGGGTTTTTCGATAGTGCAAACATATGCAGAACCTCCAAACCCAAAGAAATCGTGTAGAAATTAAAATTTTCGATAAAAAATGAAAATTTCGTGGTAAAACGTGATTTTTTTCGATATTTTTGATATTTTCCCGTGATTTCATGCTTCTGGTGGGTTTTCCAATAGTGCAAAAAGATGCAGAACCTCCACACCCAAAGAAATCGTGAAAAAAATGAAAATTTCGTGAAAAAGGTGATTTTTTCTGTATTTTTGATATTTTGCGGTGTTTTCAAGCTTCTGCTTGGTTTGCCGATAGTGCAAACATATGCAGAAACCTCCAAATCCCTAGAAATCGTGAAAAAATGAAAATTTTCGAAAAAAAAATGAAAATTTCGTGGAAAACGTGATTTTTTCGGTATTTTTGATATTTTGCAGTGTTTTCATGCTTCTGCTGGGTTTTTCGATAGTGCAAACATACACAGAAACCTCCAAAACCCTGAGAAATCATGAAAAAATGAAAATTTCGTGAAAAAAGGTGTTTTTTTTCTGTATTTTTGATATTTTTCGGTGTATTCATGAATCTGGCCGGTTTTCCAATGGTGCAAACATACGCAGAAACCTCCAAACCCTGAGAAATCGTGAACAAATGAAAATTTTCGAGAAAATATTTAAAATTTCGTGAAAAGTGATTTTTTTTTCTGTATTTTTGGTATTTGCGGTGTTTTCAAGCTTCTGCTGGGTTTTCCGATAGTGCAAACATATGCAGAACCTCCAAACCCAAAGAAATCGTTTAGAAATCAAAATTTTCGAAAAAAAAGTTTAAAATTTCATGAAAAACGTGATTTTTTTCGATATTTTTGATATTTTGCGGTGTTTTCATGCTTCTGACGGGTTTCCAAATAGTGCAAACATATTCAGAACCTCCACACCCTGAGAAATCGTGAAAAATTGAAAATTTTCGAAAAAAAAATAAAAAAGCGTGAAAAGCGTGATTTTTTCGGTATTTTTGATATTGTTCGGTGTTTTCATGCTTCTGGCGGGTTTTCCAATAGTGCAAACATACGCAGAACCTCCAAACCCAAAGAAATCGTGAAAAAATGAAAATTTTCGAAAAAAAAATGAAAATTTCGTGGAAAACGTGATTTTTTTCGTTATTTTTGATATTTTGCAGTGTTTTCATGCTTCTGGCGGGTTTTCCAATAGTGCAAACATACGCAGAAACCTCCAAAATCCTGAGAAATCATGAAAAAATGAAAATTTCGTGAAAAAGGTGATTTTTTCTGTGTTTTTGATATTTTTCGGTGTTTTCATGAATCTGGCCGGTTTTCCAATGTTGCAAAAATACGCAGAAACCTCCATACCCCGAGGAGCATTGTTTTCATGCATATGGCCGGTTTTCCAATACTGCAAACATACGCAGAAACCTCCAAACCCTGAGAAATCGTGAAAAAATGAAAATTTTCGAGAAATTATTTAAAATTTCGTGAAAAAGTGACTTTTTTTCTGTATTTTTGATATTTTGCGGTGTTTTCAAGCTTCTGCTGGGTTTTCCGATAGTGCAAACATATGCAGAACCTCCAAACCCAAAGAAATCGTGTAGAAATTAAAATTTTCGAAAAAAAGTTTAAAATTTCGTGAAAAACGTGCTTTTTTTTTCGATATTTTTGATATTTTGCGGTGTTTTCATGCTTCTGACGGGTTTTCCAATAGTGCAAACATATTCAGAACCTCCACACCCAAAGAAATCGTGAAAAAATGAAAATTTTCGAAAAACAAATGAAAATTTCGTGGAAAACGTGATTTTTTCGGTATTTTTGATATTTTACAGTGTTTTCATGCTTCTGCTGGGTTTTTCGATAGTGCAAACAGATGCAGAACCTCCAAACCCAAAGAAATCGTGTAGAAATGAAAATTTTCGAAAAAAAAATGAAAATTTCGTGGAAAACGTGATTTTTTTCGTTATTTTTGATATTTTGCAGTGTTTTCATGCTTCTGGCGGGTTTTCCAATAGTGCAAACATACGCAGAACCTCCAAACCCAAAGAAATCGTGAAAAAATGAACATTTTCGAAAAAAAAATGAAAATTTCGTGGAAAACGTGATTTTTTTTCGTTATTTTTGATATTTTGCAGTGTTTTCATGCTTCTGGCGGGTTTTCCAATAGTGCAAACATACGCAGAAACCTCCAAAATCCTGAGAAATCATGAAAAAATGAAAATTTCGTGAAAAAGGTGATTTTTTCTGTGTTTTTGATATTTTTCGGTGTTTTCATGAATCTGGCCGGTTTTCCAATGTTGCAAAAATACGCAGAAACCTCCATACCCCGAGGAGCATTGTTTTCATGCATATGGCCGGTTTTCCAATACTGCAAACATACGCAGAAACCTCCAAACCCTGAGAAATCGTGAAAAAATGAAAATTTTCGAGAAATTATTTAAAATTTCGTGAAAAAGTGACTTTTTTTTCTGTATTTTTGGTATTTTGCGGTGTTTTCAAGCTTCTGCTGGGTTTTCCGATAGTGCAAACATATGCAGAACCTCCAAACCCAAAGAAATCGTGTAGAAATGAAAATTTTCGAAAAAAAATTTTTTTTAAAATTTCGTGAAAAACGTGATTTTTTTTCGATATTTTTGATATTTTGCGGTGTTTTCATGCTTCTGACGGGTTTTCCAATAGTGCAAACATATTCAGAACCTCCACACCCAAAGAAATCGTGAAAAAATGAAAATTTTCGAAAAAAAAATGAAAATTTCGTAGAAAACGTGATTTTTTCGGTATTTTTGATATTTTACAGTGTTTTCATGCTTCTGCTGGGTTTTTCGATAGTGCAAACATATGCAGAACCTCCAAACCCAAAGAAATCGTGTAGAAATTAAAATTTTCGATAAAAAATGAAAATTTCGTGAAAAACGTGATTTTTTTCGATATTTTTGATATTTTCCCGTGATTTCATGCTTCTGGTGGGTTTTCCAATAGTGCAAAAAGATGCAGAACCTCCACACCCAAAGAAATCGTGAAAAAAATGAAAATTTCGTGAAAAAGGTGATTTTTTCTGTATTTTTGATATTTTGCGGTGTTTTCAAGCTTCTGCTTGGTTTGCCGATAGTGCAAACATATGCAGAACCTCCAAACCCAAAGAAATCGTTTAGAAATCAAAATTTTCGAAAAAAAAATAAAAAGCGTGAAAAGCGTGATTTTTTCGGTATTTTTGATATTGTTCGGTGTTTTCATGCTTCTGGCGGGTTTTCCAATAGTGCAAACATACGCAGAACCTCCAAACCCAAAGAAATCGTGAAAAAATGAAAATTTTCGAAAAAAAAATGAAAATTTCGTGGTAAAACGTGATTTTTTCGATATTTTTGATATTTTCCCGTGATTTCATGCTTCTGGTGGGTTTTCCAATAGTGCAAAAAGATGCAGAACCTCCACACCCAAAGAAATCGTGAAAAAAATGAAAATTTCGTGAAAAAGGTGATTTTTTCTGTATTTTTGATATTTTGCGGTGTTTTCAAGCTTCTGCTTGGTTTGCCGATAGTGCAAACATATGCAGAAACCTCCAAATCCCTAGAAATCGTGAAAAAATGAAAATTTTCGAAAAAAAAATGAAAATTTCGTGGAAAACGTGATTTTTTCGGTATTTTTGATATTTTGCAGTGTTTTCATGCTTCTGCTGGGTTTTTCGATAGTGCAAACATACACAGAAACCTCCAAAACCCTGAGAAATCATGAAAAAATGAAAATTTCGTGAAAAAAAGGTGTTTTTTTCTGTATTTTTGATATTTTTCGGTGTATTCATGAATCTGGCCGGTTTTCCAATGGTGCAAACATACGCAGAAACCTCCAAACCCTGAGAAATCGTGAACAAATGAAAATTTTCGAGAAAATATTTAAAATTTCGTGAAAAGTGATTTTTTTTTCTGTATTTTTGGTATTTGCGGTGTTTTCAAGCTTCTGCTGGGTTTTCCGATAGTGCAAACATATGCAGAACCTCCAAACCCAAAGAAATCGTTTAGAAATCAAAATTTTCGAAAAAAAAGTTTAAAATTTCATGAAAAACGTGATTTTTTTCGATATTTTTGATATTTTGCGGTGTTTTCATGCTTCTGACGGGTTTCCAAATAGTGCAAACATATTCAGAACCTCCACACCCTGAGAAATCGTGAAAAATTGAAAATTTTCGAAAAAAAAATAAAAAAGCGTGAAAAGCGTGATTTTTTCGGTATTTTTGATATTGTTCGGTGTTTTCATGCTTCTGGCGGGTTTTCCAATAGTGCAAACATACGCAGAACCTCCAAACCCAAAGAAATCGTGAAAAAATGAAAATTTTCGAAAAAAAAATGAAAATTTCGTGGAAAACGTGATTTTTTTCGTTATTTTTGATATTTTGCAGTGTTTTCATGCTTCTGGCGGGTTTTCCAATAGTGCAAACATACGCAGAAACCTCCAAAATCCTGAGAAATCATGAAAAAATGAAAATTTCGTGAAAAAGGTGATTTTTTCTGTGTTTTTGATATTTTTCGGTGTTTTCATGAATCTGGCCGGTTTTCCAATGTTGCAAAAATACGCAGAAACCTCCATACCCCGAGGAGCATTGTTTTCATGCATATGGCCGGTTTTCCAATACTGCAAACATACGCAGAAACCTCCAAACCCTGAGAAATCGTGAAAAAATGAAAATTTTCGAGAAATTATTTAAAATTTCGTGAAAAAGTGACTTTTTTTCTGTATTTTTGATATTTTGCGGTGTTTTCAAGCTTCTGCTGGGTTTTCCGATAGTGCAAACATATGCAGAACCTCCAAACCCAAAGAAATCGTGTAGAAATTAAAATTTTCGAAAAAAAGTTTAAAATTTCGTGAAAAACGTGCTTTTTTTTTCGATATTTTTGATATTTTGCGGTGTTTTCATGCTTCTGACGGGTTTTCCAATAGTGCAAACATATTCAGAACCTCCACACCCAAAGAAATCGTGAAAAAATGAAAATTTTCGAAAAACAAATGAAAATTTCGTGGAAAACGTGATTTTTTCGGTATTTTTGATATTTTACAGTGTTTTCATGCTTCTGCTGGGTTTTTCGATAGTGCAAACAGATGCAGAACCTCCAAACCCAAAGAAATCGTGTAGAAATGAAAATTTTCGAAAAAAAAATGAAAATTTCGTGGAAAACGTGATTTTTTTCGTTATTTTTGATATTTTGCAGTGTTTTCATGCTTCTGGCGGGTTTTCCAATAGTGCAAACATACGCAGAACCTCCAAACCCAAAGAAATCGTGAAA
Source organism: Pecten maximus (assembly GCF_902652985.1). Taxonomy (NCBI): domain Eukaryota; kingdom Metazoa; phylum Mollusca; class Bivalvia; order Pectinida; family Pectinidae; genus Pecten; species Pecten maximus. The sequence goes on from NW_022980913.1 coordinate 18,791, forward strand.
AAATGAACATTTTCGAAAAAAAAATGAAAATTTCGTGGAAAACGTGATTTTTTTTCGTTATTTTTGATATTTTGCAGTGTTTTCATGCTTCTGGCGGGTTTTCCAATAGTGCAAACATACGCAGAAACCTCCAAAATCCTGAGAAATCATGAAAAAATGAAAATTTCGTGAAAAAGGTGATTTTTTCTGTGTTTTTGATATTTTTCGGTGTTTTCATGAATCTGGCCGGTTTTCCAATGTTGCAAAAATACGCAGAAACCTCCATACCCCGAGGAGCATTGTTTTCATGCATATGGCCGGTTTTCCAATACTGCAAACATACGCAGAAACCTCCAAACCCTGAGAAATCGTGAAAAAATGAAAATTTTCGAGAAATTATTTAAAATTTCGTGAAAAAGTGACTTTTTTTTCTGTATTTTTGGTATTTTGCGGTGTTTTCAAGCTTCTGCTGGGTTTTCCGATAGTGCAAACATATGCAGAACCTCCAAACCCAAAGAAATCGTGTAGAAATGAAAATTTTCAAAAAAAAAATTTAAAATTTCGTGAAAAACGTGATTTTTTTTCGATATTTTTGATATTTTGCGGTGTTTTCATGCTTCTGACGGGTTTTCCAATAGTGCAAACATATTCAGAACCTCCACACCCAAAGAAATCGTGAAAAAATGAAAATTTTCGAAAAAAAAAATGAAAATTTCGTGGAAAACGTGATTTTTTCGGTATTTTTGATATTTTACAGTGTTTTCATGCTTCTGCTGGGTTTTTCGATAGTGCAAACATATGCAGAACCTCCAAACCCAAAGAAATCGTGTAGAAATGAAAATTTTCGAAAAAAAAATGAAAATTTCGTGGTAAAACGTGATTTTTTTCGTATATTTTTGATATTTTGCGGTGTTTTCATGCTTCTGGCGGGTTTTCCAATAGTGCAAACATATGCAGAACCTCCAAACCTAAGGAAATCGTGTAGAAATGAAAATTTTCGAAAAAAAAATGAAAATTTCGTGGAAAACGTGATTTTTTCTGTATTTTTGATATTTTGCGGTGTTTTCATGCTTCTGGCGGGTTTTCCAATATTACAAACATACGCAGAAACCTCCAAAACCCTGAGAAATCATGAAAAAAAATGAAAATTTCGTGAAAAAGGTGATTTTTTCTGTATTTTTGATATTTTGCGGTGTTTTCATGAATCTGGCCGGTTTATCAATGGTGCAAAAATACGCAGAAACCTCCATGTACCCCCGAGGATCGTCTCATGCTCTGGCCGTTTTCCAATACGCAACATACGCCGAAATCTCCCACCCGGAGAATCGTGAAAAAATGAAAATTTTCGAGAAATTATTTCAAATTTCGTGAAAAATGATTTTTTTTTCTGATTTTTGATATTTTGCAGTGTTTTCATGCTTCTGGCGGGTTTTTCCAATAGTGCAAACATACGCAGAACCTCCAGAAATCCTGAGAAATCTGAAACAATGAAAATTACGTGAAAAAGGGTGATTTTTTCTGTGTTTTTGATATTTTTCGGTGTTTCATGCTCTGGCCGTTTTCCAATGTTGCAAAAATACGCAGAAACCTCCATACCCCGAGGAGCATTGTTTTCATGCATATGGCCGGTTTTCCAATACTGCAAACATACGCAGAAACCTCCAAACCCTGAGAAATCGTGAAAAAATGAAAATTTTCGAGAAATTATTTAAAATTTCGTGAAAAAGTGACTTTTTTTCTGTATTTTTGATATTTTGCGGTGTTTTCAAGCTTCTGCTGGGTTTTCCGATAGTGCAAACATATGCAGAACCTCCAAACCCAAAGAAATCGTGTAGAAATTAAAATTTTCGAAAAAAAAGTTTAAAATTTCGTGAAAAACGTGATTTTTTTCGATATTTTTGATATTTTGCGGTGTTTTCATGCTTCTGACGGGTTTTCCAATAGTGCAAACATATTCAGAACCTCCACACCCAAAGAAATCGTGAAAAAATGAAAATTTTCGAAAAACAAATGAAAATTTCGTGGAAAACGTGATTTTTTCGGTATTTTTGATATTTTACAGTGTTTTCATGCTTCTGCTGGGTTTTTCGATAGTGCAAACATATGCAGAACCTCCAAACCCAAAGAAATCGTGTAGAAATTAAAATTTTCGATAAAAATGAAAATTCGTGGTAAAACGTGATTTTTTTCGATTATTTTTGATATTTTCCCGTGATTTTCATGCTTCTGGTGGGTTTTCCCATAGTGCAAAAAGATGCAGAACCTCCCACACCCAAAGAAATCGTGAAAAAAATGAAAATTTCGTGAAAAAGGTGATTTTTTCTGTATTTTTGATATTTTGCGGTGTTTTCAAGCTTCTGCTTGGTTTGCCGATAGTGCAAACATATGCAGAAACCTCCAAATCCCTAGAAATCGTGAAAAAATGAAAATTTTCGAAAAAAAAATGAAAATTTCGTGGAAAACGTGATTTTTTCGGTATTTTTGATATTTTGCAGTGTTTTCATGCTTCTGCTGGGTTTTTCGATAGTGCAAACATATTCAGAACCTCCACACCCAAAGAAATCGTGAAAAAATGAAAATTTTCGAAAAAAAAAAATGAAAATTTCGTGGAAAACGTGATTTTTTCGGTATTTTTGATATTTTACAGTGTTTTCATGCTTCTGCTGGGTTTTCCGATAGTGCAAACATATGCAGAACCTCCAAACCTAAAGAAATCGTGTAGAAATTAAAATTTTCGAAAAAAAAATGAAAATTTCGTGGTAAAACGTGATTTTTTTTCGATATTTTTGATATTTTCCCGTGATTTCATGCTTCTGGTGGGTTTTCCAATAGTGCAAAAAGATGCAGAACCTCCAAACCCAAAGAAATCGGTGTAGAAATTAAAATTTTCAAAGAAAAAATAAAAAATCGTGAAAAGCGTGATTTTTTCGGTATTTTTGATATTGTTCGGTGTTTTCATGCTTCTGGCGGGTTTTCCAATAGTACAAACATACGCAGAAACCTCCAAAACCCTGAGAAATCATGAAAAAAAATGAAAATTTCGTGAAAAAGGTGATTTTTTCTGTGTTTTTGATATTTTTCGGTGTTTTCATGAATCTGGCCGGTTTTCCAATGTTGCAAAAATACGCAGAAACCTCCATACCCCGAGGAGCATTGTTTTCATGCATATGGCCGGTTTTCCAATACTGCAAACATACGCAGAAACCTCCAAACCCTGAGAAATCGTGAAAAAATGAAATTTTCGAGAAATTATTTAAAATTTCGTGAAAAAGTGACTTTTTTTCTGTATTTTTGATATTTTGCGGTGGTTTTCAAGCTTCTGCTGGGTTTTCCGATAGTGCAAACATATGCAGAACCTCCAAACCCAAAGAAATCGTGTAGAAATTAAAATATCGAAAAAAAATTTAAAATTTCGTGAAAAACGTGTTTTTTTTTTCGATATTTTTGATATTTTGCGGTGTTTTCATGCTTCTGACGGGTTTTCCAATAGTGCAAACATATTCAGAACCTCCACACCCAAGAAACTCGTGAAAAAATGAAAAATTTTCGAAAAACAAAATGAAAATTTCGTGAAAAGTGATTTTTTTTTCTGTATTTTTGGTATTTGCGGTGTTTTCAAGCTTCTGCTGGGTTTTCCGATAGTGCAAACATATGCAGAACCTCCAAACCCAAAGAAATCGTTTAGAAATCAAAATTTTCGAAAAAAAAGTTTAAAATTTCATGAAAAACGTGATTTTTTTCGATATTTTTGATATTTTGCGGTGTTTTCATGCTTCTGACGGGTTTCCAAATAGTGCAAACATATTCAGAACCTCCACACCCTGAGAAATCGTGAAAAATTGAAAATTTTCGAAAAAAAAATAAAAAAGCGTGAAAAGCGTGATTTTTTCGGTATTTTTGATATTGTTCGGTGTTTTCATGCTTCTGGCGGGTTTTCCAATAGTGCAAACATACGCAGAACCTCCAAACCCAAAGAAATCGTGAAAAAATGAAAATTTTCGAAAAAAAAATGAAAATTTCGTGGAAAACGTGATTTTTTTCGTTATTTTTGATATTTTACAGTGTTTTCATGCTTCTGCTGGGTTTTTTCGATAGTGCAAACATATGCAGAAACCTCCAAACCCAAAGAAATCTGTAGAAATTAAAATTTTCGATTAAAAATGAAATTTCGTGGTAAAACGTGATTTTTTTCGATATTTTTGATATTTTTCCCGTGATTTCATGCTTCTGGTGGGTTTTCCAATAGTGCAAAAAGATGCAGAACCTCCACACCCAAAGAATCGTGAAAAAAATGAAAATTTCGTGAAAAAGGTGATTTTTTTCTGTATTTTTGGATATTTTGCGGTGTTTCAAGCTTCTGCTGGTTTGCCGATAGTGCAAACATATGGCAGAAACCTCCAAATCCCTAGAAATCGTTGAAAAAATGAAATTTTCGAAAAAAAATGAAAATTTCGTGGAAAACGTGATTTTTTCGGTATTTTTGATATTTTGCAGTGTTTTCATGCTTCTGCTGGGTTTTTCGATAGTGCAAACATATTCAGAACCTCCACACCCAAAGAAATCGTGAAAAAATGAAAATTTTCGAAAAAAAAATGAAAATTTCGTGGAAAACGTGATTTTTTCGGTATTTTTGATATTTTACAGTGTTTTCATGCTTCTGCTGGGTTTTCCGATAGTGCAAACAGATGCAGAACCTCCAAACCCAAAGAAATCGTGTAGAAATGAAAATTTTCGAAAAAAAAATGAAAATTTCGTGGAAAACGTGATTTTTTCGGTATTTTTGATATTTTGCAGTGATTTCATGCTTCTGGCGGGTTTTCCAATAGTGCAAACAGACGCAGAACCTCCAAACCCAAAGAAATCGTGTAAAAAATGAAAATTTTCGAAAAAAAAATGAAAAATTCGTGGAAAAGCGTGATTTTTTCGTTATTTTTGATATTTTGCAGTGTTTTCATGCTTCTGGCGGGTTTTCCAATAGTGCAAACATACGCAGAAACCTCCAAAATCCTGAGAAATCATGAAAAAAATGAAAATTTCGTGAAAAAGGTGATTTTTTCTGTATTTTTGATATTTTGCGGTGTTTTCATGCTTCTGGCGGGTTTTCCATTATTACAAACATACGCAGAAATCTCCAAACCCTGAGAAATCGTGAAAAAATGAAAATTTTCGAGAAATTATTTAAAATTTCGTGAAAAAGTGATTTTTTTTCTGTATTTTGATATTTGCGGTGTTTTCAAGCTTCTGCTGGGTTTTCCGATAGTGCAAACATATGCAGAACCTCCAAACCCAAAGAAATCGTGTAGAAATTAAAATTTTCGAAAAAAAGTTTAAAATTTCGTGAAAAACGTGATGTTTTTCGATATTTTTGATATTTTCCGGTGTTTTCATGCTTCTGACGGGTTTTCCAATAGTGCAAACATATTCAGAACCTCCACACCCAAAGAAATCGTGAAAAAATGAAAATTTTCGAAAAAAAAATGAAAATTTCGTAGAAAACGTGATTTTTTCGGTATTTTTGATATTTTACAGTGTTTTCATGCTTCTGCTGGGTTTTTCGATAGTGCAAACATATGCAGAACCTCCAAACCCAAAGAAATCGTGTAGAAATTAAAATTTTCGATAAAAAATGAAAATTTCGTGGTAAAACGTGATTTTTTTCGATATTTTTGATATTTTCCCGTGATTTCATGCTTCTGGTGGGTTTTCCAATAGTGCAAAAAGATGCAGAACCTCCACACCCAAAGAAATCGTGAAAAAAATGAAAATTTCGTGAAAAAGGTGATTTTTTCTGTATTTTTGATATTTTGCGGTGTTTTCAAGCTTCTGCTTGGTTTGCCGATAGTGCAAACATATGCAGAAACCTCCAAATCCCTAGAAATCGTGAAAAAATGAAAATTTTCGAAAAAAAAATGAAAATTTCGTGGAAAACGTGATTTTTTCGGTATTTTTGATATTTTGCAGTGTTTTCATGCTTCTGCTGGGTTTTTCGATAGTGCAAACATACACAGAAACCTCCAAAACCCTGAGAAATCATGAAAAAATGAAAATTTCGTGAAAAAAGGTGTTTTTTTTCTGTATTTTTGATATTTTTCGGTGTATTCATGAATCTGGCCGGTTTTCCAATGGTGCAAACATACGCAGAAACCTCCAAACCCTGAGAAATCGTGAACAAATGAAAATTTTCGAGAAAATATTTAAAATTTCGTGAAAAGTGATTTTTTTTTCTGTATTTTTGGTATTTGCGGTGTTTTCAAGCTTCTGCTGGGTTTTCCGATAGTGCAAACATATGCAGAACCTCCAAACCCAAAGAAATCGTTTAGAAATCAAAATTTTCGAAAAAAAAGTTTAAAATTTCATGAAAAACGTGATTTTTTTCGATATTTTTGATATTTTGCGGTGTTTTCATGCTTCTGACGGGTTTCCAAATAGTGCAAACATATTCAGAACCTCCACACCCTGAGAAATCGTGAAAAATTGAAAATTTTCGAAAAAAAAATAAAAAAGCGTGAAAAGCGTGATTTTTTCGGTATTTTTGATATTGTTCGGTGTTTTCATGCTTCTGGCGGGTTTTCCAATAGTGCAAACATACGCAGAACCTCCAAACCCAAAGAAATCGTGAAAAAATGAAAATTTTCGAAAAAAAAATGAAAATTTCGTGGAAAACGTGATTTTTTTCGTTATTTTTGATATTTTGCAGTGTTTTCATGCTTCTGGCGGGTTTTCCAATAGTGCAAACATACGCAGAAACCTCCAAAATCCTGAGAAATCATGAAAAAATGAAAATTTCGTGAAAAAGGTGATTTTTTCTGTGTTTTTGATATTTTTCGGTGTTTTCATGAATCTGGCCGGTTTTCCAATGTTGCAAAAATACGCAGAAACCTCCATACCCCGAGGAGCATTGTTTTCATGCATATGGCCGGTTTTCCAATACTGCAAACATACGCAGAAACCTCCAAACCCTGAGAAATCGTGAAAAAATGAAAATTTTCGAGAAATTATTTAAAATTTCGTGAAAAAGTGACTTTTTTTCTGTATTTTTGATATTTTGCGGTGTTTTCAAGCTTCTGCTGGGTTTTCCGATAGTGCAAACATATGCAGAACCTCCAAACCCAAAGAAATCGTGTAGAAATTAAAATTTTCGAAAAAAAGTTTAAAATTTCGTGAAAAACGTGCTTTTTTTTTCGATATTTTTGATATTTTGCGGTGTTTTCATGCTTCTGACGGGTTTTCCAATAGTGCAAACATATTCAGAACCTCCACACCCAAAGAAATCGTGAAAAAATGAAAATTTTCGAAAAACAAATGAAAATTTCGTGGAAAACGTGATTTTTTCGGTATTTTTGATATTTTACAGTGTTTTCATGCTTCTGCTGGGTTTTTCGATAGTGCAAACAGATGCAGAACCTCCAAACCCAAAGAAATCGTGTAGAAATGAAAATTTTCGAAAAAAAAAATGAAAATTTCGTGGAAAACGTGATTTTTTTCGTTATTTTTGATATTTTGCAGTGTTTTCATGCTTCTGGCGGGTTTTCCAATAGTGCAAACATACGCAGAACCTCCAAACCCAAAGAAATCGTGAAAAAATGAACATTTTCGAAAAAAAAATGAAAATTTCGTGGAAAACGTGATTTTTTTTCGTTATTTTTGATATTTTGCAGTGTTTTCATGCTTCTGGCGGGTTTTCCAATAGTGCAAACATACGCAGAAACCTCCAAAATCCTGAGAAATCATGAAAAAATGAAAATTTCGTGAAAAAGGTGATTTTTTCTGTGTTTTTGATATTTTTCGGTGTTTTCATGAATCTGGCCGGTTTTCCAATGTTGCAAAAATACGCAGAAACCTCCATACCCCGAGGAGCATTGTTTTCATGCATATGGCCGGTTTTCCAATACTGCAAACATACGCAGAAACCTCCAAACCCTGAGAAATCGTGAAAAAATGAAAATTTTCGAGAAATTATTTAAAATTTCGTGAAAAAGTGACTTTTTTTTCTGTATTTTTGGTATTTTGCGGTGTTTTCAAGCTTCTGCTGGGTTTTCCGATAGTGCAAACATATGCAGAACCTCCAAACCCAAAGAAATCGTGTAGAAATGAAAATTTTCAAAAAAAAATTTAAAATTTCGTGAAAAACGTGATTTTTTTTTCGATATTTTTGATATTTTGCGGTGTTTTCATGCTTCTGACGGGTTTTCCAATAGTGCAAACATATTCAGAACCTCCACACCCAAAGAAATCGTGAAAAAATGAAAATTTTCGAAAAAAAAATGAAAATTTCGTAGAAAACGTGATTTTTTCGGTATTTTTGATATTTTACAGTGTTTTCATGCTTCTGCTGGGTTTTTCGATAGTGCAAACATATGCAGAACCTCCAAACCCAAAGAAATCGTGTAGAAATTAAAATTTTCGATAAAAAAATGAAAATTTCGTGGTAAAACGTGATTTTTTTCGATATTTTTGATATTTTCCCGTGATTTCATGCTTCTGGTGGGTTTTCCAATAGTGCAAAAAGATGCAGAACCTCCACACCCAAAGAAATCGTGAAAAAAATGAAAATTTCGTGAAAAAGGTGATTTTTTCTGTATTTTTGATATTTTGCGGTGTTTTCAAGCTTCTGCTTGGTTTGCCGATAGTGCAAACATATGCAGAAACCTCCAAATCCCTAGAAATCGTGAAAAAATGAAAATTTTCGAAAAAAAAATGAAAATTTCGTGGAAAACGTGATTTTTTCGGTATTTTTGATATTTTGCAGTGTTTTCATGCTTCTGCTGGGTTTTTCGATAGTGCAAACATATTCAGAACCTCCACACCCAAAGAAATCGTGAAAAAATGAAAATTTCGAAAAAAAAAATGAAAATTTCGTGGAAAACGTGATTTTTTCGGTATTTTGATATTTTACAGTGTTTTCATGCTTCTGCTGGGTTTTCCGATAGTGCAAACATATGCAGAACCTCCAAACCTAAAGAAATCGTGTAGAAATTAAAATTTTCGAAAAAAAATGAAAATTTCGTGGTAAAACGTGATTTTTTTCGATATTTTTGATATTTTCCCGTGATTTCATGCTTCTGGTGGGTTTTCCAATAGTGCAAAAAGATGCAGAACCTCCAAACCCAAAGAAATCGGTGTAGAAATTAAAATTTTCAAAGAAAAAATAAAAAAATCGTGAAAGCGTGATTTTTTCGGTATTTTATATTGTTCCGGTGTTTTCATGCTTCTGGCGGGTTTTCCATTATTACAAACATACGCAGAAACCTCCAAAACCCTGAGAAATCATGAAAAAAAATGAAAATTTCGTGAAAAAGGTGATTTTTTCTGTATTTTTGATATTTTGCGGTGTTTTCATGCTTCTGGCGGGTTTCCATTATTACAAACATACGCAGAAATCTCCAAACCCTGAGAAAATCGTGAAAAAATGAAAATTTTCGAGAAATTATTTAAAATTTCGGTGAAAATTGATTTTTTTTTTTTCGGTATACTTTTGATATTTTTTGCCCGGTGTTTTCGAAAGCTTCTGCTGGGTTTTCGATAGTTCAAACATATGCAGAACCTCCAAACCCAAAGAAATCGTGTAGAAATTAAAATTTTCGAAAAAAAAGTTTAAAATTTCGTGAAAAACGTGATGTTTTTCGATATTTTTGATATTTTCCGGTGTTTTCATGCTTCTGACGGGTTTTCCAATAGTGCAAACATATTCAGAACCTCCACACCCAAAGAAATCGTGAAAAAATGAAAATTTTCGAAAAAAAAATGAAAATTTCGTAGAAAACGTGATTTTTTCGGTATTTTTGATATTTTACAGTGTTTTCATGCTTCTGCTGGGTTTTTCGATAGTGCAAACATATGCAGAACCTCCAAACCCAAAGAAATCGTGTAGAAATTAAAATTTTCGATAAAAAATGAAAATTTCGTGGTAAAACGTGATTTTTTTTCGATATTTTTGATATTTTCCCGTGATTTCATGCTTCTGGTGGGTTTTCCAATAGTGCAAAAAGATGCAGAACCTCCACACCCAAAGAAATCGTGAAAAAAATGAAAATTTCGTGAAAAAGGTGATTTTTTCTGTATTTTGATATTTTGCGGTGTTTTCAAGCTTCTGCTTGGTTTGCCGATAGTGCAAACATATGCAGAAACCTCCAAATCCCTAGAAATCGTGAAAAAATGAAAATTTTCGAAAAAAAAATGAAAATTTCGTGGAAAACGTGATTTTTTCGGTATTTTTGATATTTTGCAGTGTTTTCATGCTTCTGCTGGGTTTTTCGATAGTGCAAACATACACAGAAACCTCCAAAACCCTGAGAAATCATGGAAAAAATGAAAATTTCGTGAAAAAAGGTGTTTTTTTCTGTATTTTTGATATTTTTCGGTGTATTCATGAATCTGGCCGGTTTTCCAATGGTGCAAACATACGCAGAAACCTCCAAACCCTGAGAAATCGTGAACAAATGAAAATTTTCGAGAAAATATTTAAAATTTCGTGAAAAGTGATTTTTTTTTCTGTATTTTTGGTATTTGCGGTGTTTTCAAGCTTCTGCTGGGTTTTCCGATAGTGCAAACATATGCAGAACCTCCAAACCCAAAGAAATCGTTTAGAAATCAAAATTTTCGAAAAAAAAAGTTTAAAATTTCATGAAAAACGTGATTTTTTTCGATATTTTTGATATTTTGCGGTGTTTTCATGCTTCTGACGGGTTTCCAAATAGTGCAAACATATTCAGAACCTCCACACCCTGAGAAATCGTGAAAAATTGAAAATTTTCGAAAAAAAATAAAAAAGCGTGAAAAGCGTGATTTTTTCGGTATTTTTGATATTGTTCGGTGTTTTCATGCTTCTGGCGGGTTTTCCAATAGTGCAAACATACGCAGAACCTCCAAACCCAAAGAAATCGTGAAAAAATGAAAATTTTCGAAAAAAAAATGAAAATTTCGTGGAAAACGTGATTTTTTTCGTTATTTTTGATATTTTGCAGTGTTTTCATGCTTCTGGCGGGTTTTCCAATAGTGCAAACATACGCAGAAACCTCCAAAATCCTGAGAAATCATGAAAAAATGAAAATTTCGTGAAAAAGGTGATTTTTTCTGTGTTTTTGATATTTTTCGGTGTTTTCATGAATCTGGCCGGTTTTCCAATGTTGCAAAAATACGCAGAAACCTCCATACCCCGAGGAGCATTGTTTTCATGCATATGGCCGGTTTTCCAATACTGCAAACATACGCAGAAACCTCCAAACCCTGAGAAATCGTGAAAAAATGAAAATTTTCGAGAAATTATTTAAAATTTCGTGAAAAAGTGACTTTTTTTCTGTATTTTTGATATTTTGCGGTGTTTTCAAGCTTCTGCTGGGTTTTCCGATAGTGCAAACATATGCAGAACCTCCAAACCCAAAGAAATCGTGTAGAAATTAAAATTTTCAAAAAAAGTTTAAAATTTCGTGAAAAACGTGCTTTTTTTTTCGATATTTTTGATATTTTGCGGTGTTTTCATGCTTCTGACGAGTTTTCCAATAGTGCAAACATATTCAGAACCTCCACACCCAAAGAAATCGTGAAAAAATGAAAATTTTCGAAAAACAAATGAAAATTTCGTGGAAAACGTGATTTTTTCGGTATTTTTGATATTTTACAGTGTTTTCATGCTTCTGCTGGGTTTTTCGATAGTGCAACAGATGCAGAACCTCCAAACCCAAAGAAATCGTGTAGAAATGAAAATTTTCGAAAAAAAAATGAAAATTTCGTAGAAAACGTGATTTTTTTTCGTTATTTTTGATATTTTGCAGTGTTTTCATGCTTCTGGCGGGTTTTCCAATAGTGCAAACATACGCAGAACCTCCAAACCCAAAGAAATCGTGAAAAATGAACATTTTCGAAAAAAAAATGAAAATTTCGTGGAAAACGTGATTTTTTTCGTTATTTTTGATATTTTGCAGTGTTTTCATGCTTCTGGCGGGTTTTCCAATAGTGCAAACATACGCAGAAACCTCCAAAATCCTGAGAAATCATGAAAAAATGAAAATTTCGTGAAAAAGGTGATTTTTTCTGTATTTGAATTTCTGTTCTCTGCTGGTTTTCCATTGAAACAGCAACCCAACCCGAAATCGTAAAATAAATTTAGAAATTTAAATTTCGTAAGTGTTTTTTCGATTTTTGTATTTGCGGTGTTTTCACTTCTGCTTTTGTTTTCCCCCCGAATAGTGCAAACAGATTTTTTTGCCCCCCCCCCCCCCCCCGGGAACCTCCAACCCCAAAAGGGAAAATTTTGAAAAAAAATTTGGAAATTAATAATTTTCTCTTCGGCGGGTTTCAATGTGCAAACAACGCAGACCTCCAACCGAATCATGAAAAATAAAATTTCGTGAAAAGGTGTTTTTTCTGTGTTTTGAATTTCGGTGTTCATATCTGGCCGTTTTCCAATGTCAAAAACGCAGAACTCATCCCCGAGGCATTGTTTTCGCATAGGCCGGTTTTCCATCTGAAACTACGCAGAACCTCAAAACCCCGAGAAAAATCCCT